>NW_008622129.1:30500-80613 GCF_000691845.1 Merops nubicus
CTGGAGGTCCCTTGGTCCAACTCTCCATTCTGAGCAGGGCTAGTTTCACAGTTAGATCCCACCTAGACCTAAGCAAGCTGCTCAGGGCCATGTCTCAACATGTTTGGAATATCTCCCAGGTTGGAGATCCTACAGCTTCTTTGGGCACTTGCTTCAGTGTTTGTCCAATCTATAACTGCATTTTTTTTTTTTCCCCCGAATATCTAAGTCAAAATTTCCCTTGCTGTAATTTGTGTCTGTGGCCCTTCATCCTTTCACTATATATCTCTGAGAACAGTCTGGCTCTCTCTTCTCTATACCCTCAAATTAGGTAGTTGTAGAGAGAAATGAGAGTGTGAGATGCAAGGCTTTTCATTTACACTGCTAAAATTCAGTGATAATCCATTTTTCCAGGCTGTAAAGGTCCTCTTTACATAGGCATAGGCAGCTCTATGCTTCAGGTAAGTATTGCTGCTCCTTTCAAATGGATATTGTTCCCAAATTTGCTGAGGATGCTTCCTGTACAGGTTGTTAAAGATGGTAAACAGAAATGGCCTTGGAAATAACCACTGAGGTGCAACACTCTTAACCAGCTGCGGGCTGGACGTCAAAACCGCTGGCCCTTCAAGCCAAATGATGTAGACCTTTTTCTACCTTTTCCATTTAATAGCAATTTTTGCAGCCAAATCCAACTTTACTGTCACCTGTCTTCACAGAGAATTTTGAGATTTTAACAGAATTGTGTAGATGTTACTTTGTTCAGTGTAGCCAGGAGAAGGATTTTTTAGGTGCATTAGATAAATTCAGTATGAAAATAGCTGCAGTTCCTTCTTACTGTGTTACAGTAATTGAATTGCTTTGAACTACTAGGCAACCCTGAATTCCAGGAATTTTTTTTTTTTTCTTTTGTCTTTATTGAGTGCAGACTTCTATCCATTAAAACAATATTGACTCAGCAGATTGTGGAATTCTTGAGCAAGGACACTTCTAAGAGTGGAAATGAAATGTTCAGGTCAAGAACTTCCTTGCACTATTAGAGAAGATTAAGTATACCTACTTAAAAAAGTCATAGAATAAATCTTAAGCTAGTAAACACTTACTCAGAAAGTGTTACAGTTTACAGCTTACCACAAAATGAAAACTGAAGGTTTTGCCTGCTAATACAAAATACTTCTAACTGTGGTAATTGTATCTAATGTCTATCATTAATGTAATCTGTTTCTAGCAGCTCTAGATGGCACATTCGGATTACATACTGAAAATAAGATTTCTGTCTTTGATGGCAGGAGTTCAGATAGTACAAAATCTTGTCGTCTGTACTTGCATTGTAGTACCTAAATCTCTTGACTTTGGCTCAAAGTCAGTTGATAAAGAAAGACAACTAACTGCGAGCATTCAAATAGAGTTTTATTCTTGTGTCTCATGAGAGTTTCTTTTTTTTAACTGTAACTCAAATCATGTGCAGTACACATATATACAGAGTAAGACATGATTTTGGAATCACTGGGCATACAGTTTTCAAATTTCATAAAACAGACTGGCAGAATTTCCCTCTAGTACTACACAGAGTTTGATCTTGTGAAGGATCAGATATTCAAGCAGTTGTCTTGTTCCTACAAGCAGATATAACGGAACTAGCTCTCTTGTGTAATGTGGCCAAGTGGTAGGATAAGCAATCATTAATTAAGAACCTTGGGAGCATCTAAGCCTGAAGGAAGTGGTAGGGGTTGGTAGAATTCTGTACATGTTTCTCAGATCAACTGTCAGAAAGGGAAGATTTTTGTTTGCTCCTCCTTTTTATTAAGTCTAACCAATGTATAAATTCTATTGTAGAATTCATCTATGAAGTTACTTAGGTTGGATAGCTGAGAATTATTTGTTCCTCAATCCCAGTATCTAAATATTCATCTAAATATTGGCAGTGCTGTAGCAGTAGTGAAAGTTATAGACATTAAAGACAGACCCTTTTTTGGCTCATTGATGTAAATGATGTAAATTAACATAAAATGTAAGTTTCAAACACAGTTATATTAAGTATCGTGTTTCAGTGTTTTAATACCTGACAATGTGTTGAATCTAACTTTTACTTTCGTAAAGTCTGTCAGCTTTTCTTCAGATTGCAAAAAGTAAAAGATTCTTTAGTTTCTTGAACACCTTTACAATGAATATGACTTGAAAGTAAAAGTTAAATTTTTGCACAAAAGCAATTTCACTTTGGAAAACATACTTCTACAATTCTATAGATTATCAGTTGAAGTTTTATTTACTGCACAGCTCAGAAAATTAAAGTTTGAACCTAGACAGTAGGCTCTATTTGTTTTATATGGGTTATTACTTACACCAGGCATTAACATATTCCCTTTCCCCTCTTACGTTCCAAATTCTGCCATGAAAATAGCCATGTGTGAATTTTTAGCTTTGCATATTATTTTGTTTGGTCCCCTGCACAAGAGCTGATTTCATGTAAGGTGTTCACTGAAAGGAGGCTGACCTGAAAGCAGACATCTGCCAGACTGAGCTCTGCCCGACTGAGCTCTGTCCTGCACAGTATTAAATTTCATCAATTTCTGAAGTAAGACTCTGGAATAGGTTCTCTCTCTACTAATTCTTGACTCCCTCCTGCATACTTCTTGTAAATAAAGCTTCTACAAACTATGGAAAACTATGTGTGTTAATACGTTGTTAAAAATTCTGTACTATAAATCATTTATTTAAAAATGATTTTGTGACATAGATACAGAAAAGACTGACATACCATTGTGCAGGTCCTTTTAACCACTCCAAAATCAGGAAATGCTAAACACTTAAATATTAAATCCGTTTAGCATAATATTCTCATACTGCATTTATAATGTAATACTGGGATACAGATGTGTACAGGCATTTACCGTATGGTGAAAACTGTAGACATAGCACTGTTTCTTTTTCAATTGACAGTTATCTCCCAAATTTCTGATGCTCATAAATGCAGAAATCATTCACTCATTCATCTGTATGTGGTAATTTACTTTTGATGACAAAGTGAAACAAGAACTTTATAGAAGTATTCTCAGCCCGTAGTTTTCCTGTGAATTGTCCCTTCATTTTGTGTCGATACTCAGTATTGCAAGTAATTGCATTCTTGCATGTGGGAATCATTATCAGTTCCTCTTTCTCAGTGCAATGGACTGTTGCCAATTCTGTTAGTTTGTCCTATTTCTGATCTAATTGGCTGTGCACAAACAATATAACATGTAATGTATCAGCAAATGTGTTAAATAAGAAAGAACAGGAACGTCCACCACAGAGAAGGCATATCTGACTATGCAGTCATTAGCAGTTTATTTTAAACAAAATAGCCTGTTACTGTTCATATTTTAGTAAGAAAGATCTGAAATAAAATGTGAAGAAAAATAACAGAGATCATTAAAAATTACTGGTTAGGTGTCTGATCCTGGGTCTATGAATAACTAGAGCATATGCAGGTCTTGCTTTATATCAAAGCTTTATTATTTATTCTTTCTTCTTTCAGCTCTTATATCACACTGGTTTTCCATGGGTGAATCATAATATTTAGAACTGTGATTTATTGCTAAAGACAACTGTGCTTCTATCTGTCTTGTATAATGAAAGTTTTGTTATAAAACATGTCAGTTTAAATGGACATGTCACAAAATTGGAACTTTGCTCAATGCAGAGGGAAGATAATTAAAAGGTTTGCTTGTTTTGGGGTTCTTTTTTAAGATTTTCTTTAGAAAATAAGAGCTGGTCCTGAGCCCTGACTATTCTTCATTTACAGTGTGTATGTGGAGTTATTTGAAAAACAGTAGAGCGGGGGAATTGAAGGAAGTTTCCCAGTTTCCATGGCCGTGAGCACACAAGAAGGCCTTGCAGGCTTGTTTGAGCCGTGGGGAAGCCCAGAGGCAAAACCAATGGTCAGAAGCCCTTTCCCATCACTGTGACGAAGCAGGGACAGCAGTCTCCCTCTCTGGGCATTGGTTATGAGGGAAAGGGGTTTGGTCTTCTGGAATTTTCATGTCATTATTGAATGCACAGGACAGGAGACAAAATCATGAAGGAGTGCTGCTCCTTCATGGAGCTATAAACTAGTATTTTCACATCATCAAGACTTCACAGATGAGAGTGCCCTATTGCCTGGCTTGTTTTTTAGTCACTGCAAAGGACAACAGGCTGCTTCAGGGTTTGTTCTGAATTTACTATTCGATCAACAGCGCTCAATAGCAGTATTTACATGAGAATTTTTTCTTGACAAAATAAAAGCCAGAATCTCCAGACAACTTTATTCAGCAGAACCCCATTGTTATTCTCTTTGGCACACAAGGAAAGCTTAGGCTTGTATTTTCACAATATTATTGGCAGGTGCTTCTTAAGGTATTTTGTTTAATCATGCAGTTTAATCATGCAGTGTCTAGTGTGCTATGCCATAGGAAAAGAAATAAGCACAGATGAAACCACAGCCTAGGCAGCACTGATAGTAGGTGTAAGGAAAGTTACTGTGCAGAAATAATTCTTGCCTTTCTAGAAATGGAACAGAATATTTTTAAGTTAAAAATACTTAACAATTGAGAAAATAGTACCATAAGTGTATTGTAAAACAAAGGATGCAGAGTATGTTCATTTACAAAAGACTTTAATTTTCATGTGCAGGGTTCACTTAATCTCACATCTCAGTGAAGCGTACTAATGATGGTAACACTGGCATGGTTTTTATATAAACCCACACACAGTGTTTTGTTATGCCAGCAACAAATATATTAGCCTGTAGTAGCCTCTATGGTGTGGTGGAAACAATACTATCATAAAATTTTGATCACATCAAAGTCCCTTGTCTAGAAAATTTAAACTTCCAGTTATTTCACACCTTTGTTCTGGGTGATAATAATTTTTAAATACCAAAACAATTTCATAGAGTGAATGGTTTCCATGTTAAATTTGATTTTTCTGTTAGCTGCTGTACTCCTGGTTTATGTTTTCACTTGACAGTTACTTGGGCTAATTCAGTAAAAGAAAAACCGTAGTTTTTTCACTTACTGCTAATGTCTTCTAATAAATCTAACATACATGTATAGGCAAAATAATTACTCTGGTGCTGCATGTCTTTATAGTAGTTGAAAACACTTCTCTGTATAGTTAGCTAATAATTAATCTCAGCAACTTTTACAGAGTATAATTAAAGAGCTGTGGTTCTTTAATGATATTCTATAAAATAAACCGTGGGATGAGTTTGTCTAAATTAGGTTGCAAGTGGAAATGTAATTTCAGTAACAGTAAGAGCATTTCAGATGTCAAGACATTTACCTGGCCAAAACAATATGTTAATGGAATGTATAATACAGTTGTCAAAATCCCTGCTTTAAGTGATGGAGAAATACCCACTCTTCAACCAGTCGCAGGGAGTATAAACATTTCAAATTGATACTTGAATCTGTAGAATAACAATAAGAAAATGGAATATAGAGCAAATCATCCAGGTCTTGTCAACTAGAAGTAACATGAATATAAACAGGTACTGTGAAAATTAGGAATCAGGAACTGATCTAGTATGCCAAGATGTCCTCTAATTTGTGTTGTTATTAAGGTGAAATATTTAGGTCTCAAGAATGAAGAGTTTTCCTCCTTTGGTTCCTATAGTACAACTGACAGATTAATCTGGAAAAAACAGTTAATCCTCGGGGGATCTTCTTAACTGGGTCTACTTGATGCAAATTAGATACACTAATCTGAGTCTGAAAATATTTATGATGGAAAGGATAGCTGCCCATGGAGTAATGTTTAATAAGCAAGAAAGTGAGGGAATAAATATCAGCTTTAGAAAAACTCGATTTAGCTAGATAGAAAGAATGCTCCTCAGTGGACATTGTTTAGGTCATATCAGAGGACTAGATGGGGAGGCAATATCTAAAATGAGTATTAAAATTTTGGAAGAGATTATTAAGTTATTGGGTTAATCTGTGGTCTGTCTTTTAGCCCTTGGGTAGGCATAGCTTTCATTGCTAAAAAAATGGTGAAGATAATGCAATTAATTTTGCTGATGCATGCACATGGTCACAAAGTCAAGCTCAAGACAGAGGATTTAGATTTGACCTCTGAGATTTTCCACATGGTAGAACTATTCTGAACTGTATTTTTACCTTGGGGAAACCAATGTGTGTTATTAGCAGAGAATAGCATCTCACAAGAATCCAAAATTATAGCCTAGGCTTGTATTGGAAGATCCTGGTTTGACAACACTTTTCCAAAATATTTGTGTAAATTTAGACATTCTATAGTAGGTATAGCTAACACACCCTTAAAACAGCTGTATGGATTTTCCGGTTTTGGATATTTGATTTTACTCATTGAATCACTATAGTTATATCTGAATAAAAAAGTGTTTCCTCATGTAAAGTACACTAATAATAATAGGATTTGACAGAATAATTGTAGTAGACAATGTACATCTGTTCAGTCCCCCAGTAAGCATAACTTAATGCAGTACTGAGCCTATTATAAACAGTGCTGGCAGCCCTGCTTCAAAAAGCAGTCAAGGATCAGGGAAGTTGTCTGCTTAGCATCTCTGGAAAAAAAAAAAACCACCCTCCCTTTCACAGTGTTTTACCACAGATGTGTGGCCAAAACAATTCACCTGGGACCTTTTAGTAGGCACATAGGCTTGAAATGGACTAAGTGGGTCATCAAGTTCAGTTTCGTATACTCATCATGAAGTCCTGTCAAACAAAAAAATTCTTTCAGAAATAATAGGTAGCTAAACCTTTACGATTACCTTACAGCAAGCTAAAGAAAATAAAGCTTCCTGACCTATTCCTTCTCCTTGAGGAAGTAAGTCGCTCATAACCAGTTTTCTGTTTTATTTTGACAGTTTGCATTCACACCTTATTTTTCTCCAACAATTGAACTTTGTTAATTTGGTTTGGTTAGTAAATTTAACCTTTTTTTTTTTTTTTTTCCGGTTTACTGACCAATAAAAGAATTATTATGAGTGCAAGTGAAAAGCTACGCTTTAGGTATGGAGTAGAGTGTAATATAAAACCTATTTCCTCATCTGTATACAAAGTGATATATTGTGTTCAGATGCAATGTTACTGTAACGATGACCCAAATTACTTTCACAGTCATTATGGGATACTGCACCTACTGTGTGCCGTCAGATGCCAAGAAGCATAAATATAATTCCATTGTATAAACAAACAACTAGAAATTTCCATCTTGTTACTGCATAGTAAGTTTTATGTTATTTTGGGCAAGGAAACAGTTAGACTTACTTGAAGCTTATACTAGAAAAGCAGCCATATTAAAATAAATATCCAGGGGAAACAGTAATAGAGCATTGTTAAAGACGATATTAATGAGTCCTATTTGTAAATCCTTATGTTCCAACTGCTTACTTTTGTACCACTTGACATTTTCTTAAGAAATATTTTTTTCCTTTTAAGAAAGAAGCTTTTATTAAGGACATGGCTATCCTGTTATAAACATTTGTACCTCTGTTGGCTTGCTGAAGAACATCAAACAGCAATACTGTTGAGAGTAGTTAAGTCGTATCCAGAACTCAGATATGTTTCTAGATTTTATGTCTGTCCCTTTTTTAAAATAAATGCTGCTCATAAATCTTTGTAGCCTATACATTATATTCCGCAATTTAAAATGTATTGCTGATTTTTTAGTGTCTGAGTTATAGGCTGTATCTTTATGAAAAATGATAATGTGAAAAGTGGCATAACAGGTGGGGATAACAGGATGCAACCTTTATAATATTTACAGTTGTCTGTAAGTAATTTAAAGAATCTCAAAAAAGCCAGAAATGTCAAGTGTATAGTGTTCAGGGTATAGCTGCAAATATTGGGTTGTTGTGTAACTATTCAGGGCTTTCAAACTGATTTTTGTGATAGAATATTGTAGATTTACTAAACTGAATAGAAATATTAATGAAGAAAGTGCTGAATTAGACTCCATCCCTTTTTGTTTCCAGCAATTACTTGTCGCAGACAAGATGGAGGGCAGGCTGACATCAGTGAATGCCTTAAATACTCCGGCCCAATACCATCCTTAACACAGACGTGCCAGATTCCCTGCCAAGAGGACTGTCAGTTTACAAACTGGTCAAAGTTTTCTTCCTGTAATGGGGTCTGTGGAGGAGTCAGGACAAGAAAACGCACTCTTGTTGGTAAGAGAAACTAGAAAAATAATGGATTTTTTTATTAAGTTTCTGCTTTGATTAAAACCTGCATTGTTCTGAGGTTCTCTTGTGACAAGCAAGCAACGTTTGTCATCATGGCAGAAAGCAGACACCATGTCATTGTCATGCTCTACATACTGTTGGTGGAACAAAAAAATAACCCCTCAGGGGAATAAACTCCTGCCCTATGGCTCAGACCAGTGGTGAAGTGGCTAGAGAGAAGATGGAAGAACATAGGAGGCCAGAGTTTATTCTAAATAGAGCATACACAGTAAAATGCAAAGAAGACCACTTCTTTTCCTGACAGGCAAGCCAGCATTGACTGTAGTTCCAGGGAGGTGAGAAATGCAAAGCAGCATAATTAACCAACAATCTGATCTTATCCAAGGAAAATTTTTTTTTTTTTAAATCCTTACCTGCATTTTTGTGGATCCTTTTGCTATATTTTCACCAAAAGGGGCACAACAGTTTGCTATTTAAAAGGTTTTCATACTGTGTATATTCCAAGCCCTGATTCTGCACCCTGTTTCTATACACAGAAGTCAGGAAGGTTTGCTGGTTTATAGTTAATCTTTTATACAGAATTATGTCCTTGAGCTCATCTATTTTGCTAAGCATTTAACAAATAGAAGACACAGACCTTTGAGGTTACACTCTCAAGCAATTTCTCAGAGTTAAAAAGGCTTAAAAAGCTTTTGTTTTTCCTTAACCTTTATTCTTCTAGTATTTCTCAGGTAAATACAATTTAGGGAATGTTGAAAAGCATGTAATTTTACAAACTGATTGGCTTAATAGTGTAAAAAGCCAAAATGTGAGGCACTCTGAGAAGTCCTGCAGTAGCAATCGCTTTTCTTCACATCACTCTCAAATAATTTGCTGTCCCAAATAAGGTTGAACAAGTTTAATTCTACTAAGACAAGAAATTAGAGTTGGAAAACTCATGATGAAAACCAGAATGGCACAGACCCTATTGATTATTTGCATTGTCTTGATTATGTGTGTTTTCTAAGTTTAAGGAGCAGGTCTGCAATTTGTTTTGATTCCTCAGCAACCATGATTCTGTGCACTAGCTCTATCTTGCCAGCTTTGTCTAACTAAATGGAATGCTCACTAGATTGAGTTGTGTCTGCTTTCTTTGTTTTTTTTTCTTTTACGTTGAACTGCAATTGAGAAAAAAGAAATCTTATTCAAATTCCACTGGAGCTTCCAATAGAAAATCTTTTAATAGGATATGTAGTGAAAGTGTATTTTATTTTATTTTATTATTTTTAAATTGGTGACAGACCAATCAATAATCATTTCTGCTTAACAGGATCAGTATTAACTTTATAAGTTAAGAACCAGTATTCTCCTTAACAGGAGGTATTAACCCTCTTCCATTCCTCTTCCTACTTCTGGTCTTGGCTACACCAGGACTTCCCTCTTGGATGATGTTTTGGTGCATTTAGAATTACTAGAGCAGCTGGGTGCTTTCAATCCTCATGCTGTAGATCATAATTTTCAGTCTTAAGCTTTTTTTACCTCTTTTTTTTACCTGTTTTTACTTGCAGTATTGAATGTGAGATTTATGATTAAACCAGTCCTTTCCTTGGCTGAATGTTTGCTGTCCAAGAGCTTTGTGTTCTCTGTTCTTCCATTGCCTTCATCCAGCAGCTCAGATCAATATTGAGCAGAATAAAAAGTTTTTCCAATGATATGCAACCCCTTGCCACAAACTTCTGTGTTGCATGTGATGGGCACCTTTCCATTTTGGAACATTTATTTCTTCAACTTCTTTTTATCTCTGGGTTTGTAATTTGTCTATTTTTTTTTATTTATTTATTTTTCATGAAATTAAGAGGAGAAAAAAACATGATTTGCTTCTGAATTATAACTGAAACCTCAGGAGTGAGATCTGGCCTTTGTCACAACACTGCTTGCCAATTTGTATTGTCTGTGCTGAAGGAAAGCCAGCAGAGAGCGGGTGCCCATTAGCATCCTCAGAATGGGATAGGAACGAAATCCCCCTGTAAATCAGACCTGCAGGTGATGAATAATTCATGACTTTCAAGAAAGCTCACTGTGACTGTCTTATAACTCCAGTGAACTTTATGCCAGGTTTGCTTCCACAAGGGAAAAAAAAAACTATTTTTTTTTTAAATTATTATTATTATTTTGAAAACAAAGCAAGAAAGGACAGATTCTTTTATCAACACTGTTAACACTTTGAGATACTTTCCTGTCCTGAGTCAAGTTACCCTGTCAAACTCTCTAAGACTGTGATACGTGCTGTGTTATATTCTCTGTGGCAGTATGTTACCTAGCCTGACATGTAAAGCTGACTTGGAGTGATTTCATAATTATTTAAGGTGAAAATAAGGAAGAGAAGGGTACTTATATGAATTGTTCAAAGAAAGATAAACTGCTGACAGTTTGAAAGAAGGTGCTACTGTAGCAAAGATGCGTGTTACTTCCTTATGCAATTTACTTCAATTTGAGAAAATTTTATCAAAGCAATTTTGTTTTATTGTTAATGATCTTTATTGCTGATGAAGTAGTAGATGAAGAGGGTATTTCTTTATTTGCTATTTTTTTTCAAACTGTAGTCCCCAAGCACTTTTATCCAAAGTAGACAGAATTATATTCCTTTATTTTAAAATTTGTGCAAATTGTAGTCATCCGTTACGTTAGAAATTAACCTAAAAGAATAAAGACTAATGTAATTAGTTTTATGCGTATATATTTGACTGCAAGCACTTGTTACAGAAATCTAAATTATTTTTTTTTGGGTGATGTAAACTAATACAGTTTCTGAAATACCTATTTCTTCTTTCTAGGAAAAAGTAAGAAAAGGGATAAATGCAAAAATTCTCAGTTGTATCCTCTAACTGAGAATCAGTTTTGTCCGTGTGACAAGTACAGTGCTCAGTCTGTGGGAAATTGGTCAGACTGTATTTTACCAGAGGGTAAGCTGGAAGTATTGCTGGGAATGAAGGTACAAGGAGATGTCAAGGAATGTGGACAAGGCTATCGTTACCAGGCCATGGCATGCTATGACCAAAACAACCGACTTGTGGAAACATCACGATGCAACAGTCACGGTATTTACAAACCTCTTTTCTTTCATCTGCTTACATATTTGCTTTATTTCATTTAACATAATACATGTACAGGTAGAATTAGCAGATGAATATTTATTACTTAGGCTGCATTTTATCCACAAATAATTTCAAACCCAGCACACTTTTTTGCTGACTCACAAAATAATAAACTTTTTATTGATTACTACAGTGCAATATTTAAAAGTAAAACCAGGGTAAATTGCTAACTAGGTATTTTAGTAGATAAAAATAAAATCCTGGGTTTTTTTCCTGTTAACTGTACCCACAAATTTGAAAATAATGCCATTTAGAAGGGTTAGATGCTCAAAATTAAACAGAGGCAGCACGGGACTATTTTGGAAAGGATTAAATTATTACTACAGATTCTTTAGCTAGCTTTAATCTCCTTAAATAGCCTTATCTTTACCGTTTTCTCTTTAGCACCTTACAGGCATGAACTAGCCCAAGTTCAATAGCACAGACTTTCTCTGAGTAATTCTGTCATGTGTAAAACTAGGATGTTTAAAGACTTCATATTCTTTGCATTCACATTGCTCCTTGAGGGAACAGTGTTCCTTCCTAAAATCTATGCACCTATAGTGTTAGGATCAAAACTGACACTTTCTGATTTTCAGTGAGTCAAAAATGTACTAATTTATATCACTGGAATTTTTGTGTTCGTTTGTTTTCCTGCTTGTGCAAAATTATATCTGAGCTATTGATTCGAAAAACTGGATGTTAATCTCAGTGCCATTAAAAGGTCAATGTAAATTTAATCTGCATATGTATTCTACTTTCTAATGTTAAGATAAGAGAAATTTCACTTATTTACTTGGATAATGTTAAAATAGCTAATCAAAGAAATTGAATGACTTAAGAGAATTTTAATTAGTACTATTAATACTTGTTTAGAGCTATGGCAAAATGGAAACTCAATGTATCCAACCAAGCTGTAGTGTATCTTTGTGACTCAATGGAAAAGTGAGCATTCAGCCCAATATGTCAATGCAAAGCTCAAAGATAATTTTGTGAAGAATTTTCTCCCATATTTATTTTTATTCAAAATCATGTTTTTCTGTAGTTAACTCACACTGAAAGGTAAGCTTGTATGAATACATCTGAGAGACAAAGTCTAAATTCTAAACTCTCATGAGACAGGAAAAGGCTCTTCTCTGACAGCTTTTTCCTAGTTGTTTGTTGATTTTTTCAAAGCATTGTGTGACACTGTTAGACATTAGTATTCTTTCAGCATTAAGCCATGACCTGTGAAAAGCAGAAAACTACAAAAGAGTCCTTGTGAATCTAGATGCACTGTGATGGCATACTGCTGACCAGTTTTCATTGACTTGAAGAATGGGGTCTGACAGGTTTTATGTCAACAGCCAAGGGAAGACACATGAGAGAAGAAGCTGTCTATCCAAGAGCAAATCGTAGGTGTTGTATGTGGTAGGTTGTGAACGCAGCTGCTTTCAAGCCCTGACAGTGCACACTGAGGTGCAATTCCATTGCAAGAATTAGAAAGATATAAAAGAGAAAAAAAAATGGGGGAAAAGGATAATCTCAACATCTTTCTTTAGTATCTTATAACTTCATGATAGTGATTTCTAATCTAATGGATTTCACCAGTATTCAAAGTGAGCACAATGAAAAAAAATCCAGTGGAAAAGGTGCTAACAGTATATTATACCATTACAGCCAGGTTTACTGTTTGCATACTATTAGCACTAGCAGGCTCCAAAGCCAACCTTCCCAAAACACATTTAGCATTGCTCTGTTTTGTTTTTCCTTTCTACAGTTCTATCCCATTTTTCTCACGGGAGATTTGAAGTTGCTTTTAGCTCTCTCTTTGTAAACTAGAAATGTTTGTGAGTCGTTGCTCATCTACTTATTGGTGGTTGGTTAGCCTGAACACTTTGTTTTTTGGAGTTGTGTTGTTTTGTTTTGAATTCTTTCTCTCTAGATCTGTTTATTAAGCTGTCTAGTTCTTTGATTTTTTTTCCCTCCCCTGTTTCATTACCTGGTTTTGATAGTGAAGCACAAGACATCTGTGTGTGTGTTTTCTCTTCAGTTCTGTTTGAGGGAGAGAGTACCTTTTCCTTGGTAGTTGCTGTAGTACATGAAGAGATGAAGCTTGAACACGTTATTGAACTAATCCTGCATTCCTTACATTTCCTAAAATTGTTTGAGAGGAATTTCAGGGAATGCGGTATCTAACCTGACTTGTATGGTAAGGAATTAAACTGATGCTAAGGAATATGTCACTACAATTATGGTTTCCATCCCAGTATCTCTTCCAGAACAAAAGTCTACTATTGATGAGTGTTGTACATATGTGCAACACTCATCATTAGTATGTATTATTTCTAAGGCTTACCTAATTTATTGTCTATTACTTTTCCAAATATGAGAGTTTTATACTTGCTGGTTTTGCCCAGGAAGATAAGACACCCAGCAGGACCTAAGTAATACCTCCAGGGTGGTCTTCTTCATTGAAGAGGACAGTGGTGATTAAAGGACGGATGGGCAATGATCACTTTCTTCCAAAATAAAAGATTTTAATAACATGAAAATAACAAACAGAAACACCTGAGGCAGGCACTGAAAACAGCACACACCCCAGGGGGAGAAGCGAAAGAGCATGTGGCCTTGGGGTCAGAGGTTTTTAACAGGTAGGTAGGTGGGTTTACAAAAGGCATTGTCCTGTAAGGATACAGAGGTGGGATACCTACAGGTCAGGGGTCCAATGGGTGTTAGGGGATTGGTCTTGTGGTGGCTAAGCCAACCACGGCCTGGGTAAGATGGAAAATTCTGGATGCATGCCCATGTTTGGGGACAAAGAGGTAATAGAAACCTCTGTCTCCAGGAGGCGCACTGCAACAATTGTCTGCCTTCAGCATTTTTCCAGATTTAGCATACTTTTGAAGATACAAGGGGGCTAGAACAAATTAGATAGATGTTTCATTCTAATTTCAGTATAAATTTGCTGCCTTTTCAGAACATCTGCTTTATATTAATGGATTATGTTCTGATTATTTGTTTTCTTTTTCTCAACATGTATAAACTGCTTTTGTGCCAGTTAAATCTTATTTTATACTTTGCCATTATTTATGTTTTTCTTGTTATTTTCTTGCCCTTGGTGTATGACAGTTCTTCAATTTGGCATCATCTCTAGATTGCAGTGTGCTATTTGTTTTTCTCCTTTAAGAACAAATATAAAAGCCATATTATGTTAAATCAACAAGGGTCTTCTGTGGTATCGCAGCAGTTACCCTACCTTCTAGCAAATATAAGTGCCTTGTAGCTTCGTATTTAGTTTTTCAAGCTAAACTTGACTGGACTCATAATTCAAGCCTGCTTGGTTTATTTTTGTAAATTCTAACAGAGTTGCTTACTTCCCTATGGAAATTATAACACTGAATTTTTCACTAATTTTTTAACTGATCCAAAGAACAGTCAGGTTTGTCAGCTATGTCATCTACTTTATTCGAAAGTCTCTTCTACTGTTCATTCCTGTGAGCCTTTTATTTACTTTCTAAATAGTGTAATATGTCACTGCAGTTTTTATGGAACATGATTTTGCAAATTAGCTTGAATTGCAACAGAAATCAAGATCATTATTTAAGAGAAGGTGTTTCCTGGTCAGTGTCTTTTACTTGAATGTCTGCTATCTCCTGACACTATGAAATCATGGGCCGGGAAATGGAGATATTTGTACTTCTTCACCTGTGACACTATTCTCTAAATCTGACAAGAGGGACAAAGTGCATCCATGTTAATGTTATTAATACATCATGGGATATGTTACATGATATACTAAAATGCCACAAGAAAGTCAAATTGCAAGACTATCAAAAGTTTTATATAAATACTGCTGTGTAAATTGATAAGGCCATAGACAGGTCATAATTTGATTACTTTTTTTTATTTTTATTCTCAAAATATTTTGTTTTAAATTTGGACTAAATTTGTTGATGAAATAGTTAGCACCATTCAGCAGTCATCTGAAATATTCTGCTGCTAGAATTTTTCAGCTATACCAGTTCTGTAGAGTGTGGGCAGAAGCTAACAGCTGATCGTTTTCAGTTGTCAGCAGATGTAGTAATGTCAGCTAAAACTGATAGCTGAGATGTTGTTTACCTGTTTTCTTTAATGGAAGATACATGAATTGCCTTTCTCTAGTTCCTGATTTGTTTCAGTACTATATATGTAATTTTACTGAAGAAATGCAAAAATGTATTTTTTGCTTAATAGTTGTGAGAGAGGTAGGAGAGGTTTTTCCATTAGAAAACAGTTGTTGTTTTTCATAGCTTTATCCCTTTCATCACTAGCAAACTAGAGCTCTGTGGATAGTGACGTGTCTGCCAACAATCTGTTTCCATGTATTTGTGAAAAAAAAAAAAAAAATTGAAAAAAAATCTCTTAATGATCCTTTTAAACTGTACCATGGAATTCTTGTGACAAAAAAAATCACAAGAAGTCCACTATCATGCTTATGGACTACACTGTTACCTCTTCAATATTTACTTTTCCTCTGTCATAGATCTATTGTGAATTATGACCCACATAAGCTTAGCTGTGGTTGTGTTTGTGTGCCTATAGTGAATGCAAACCTAGTAGCATGGCGGACAGATGAAACATTTTTATATAGGTCGTGTTACCCTTCTTAATTCATGTCAGTTTACTCTTAAGACCTTAGGCACAGACAACAAGTCCAGGATGGTTTGTCTGCTGCCTTATTAGTGTGAGATTATTTCCCCCTTTAGCATTAATTAAATGAGATGCATTGATTTGTGCTGACTCTACAAAGCCATCCATGGCTACAAGGCTTATGCAGAGGATTAAAGAGGAATATCTGCATATCAGTGAATACTTTTACAACAGCTGCTAGGAGTATCAATGTGAATCAAGGATTTTGCATTTAATTGCTTATGTGTGTGACAGCAAAATCTCATGTGTTGTAACAGTCTACCGGGTCTAAGATGTCTGTTAGAACTTGCTGTATCCACTTTTATTAGTATTTTTCAATAATTTTTTTTTTCCACTTTCAGTATTCTAACTTGAAGAAATTCAAATTTACCAACAATAGTAACAGAGAGAAAGTGTTGAAATTTGATTGTCAGGTATTTATTCTAAAATAAATATGTTTCCTACAGGAGATTGTTGTTAGGATACCTTGCTGTTTCATAGCTTCTATCTTTTCTAAGATTTTTAAAACATATACAAGATACCGTATTTGTCCTGTTGTGTGTTCTCTAGGAATATGCTACCTATCACCCTACATCAGAAACACTAATTTAGGCCTCTGCATTGTGTTGCCACCATATCTGTCCTCTCAAGAGGATATCAGTAATAAAGTAGTCATCCATCACCTCAAAGATGTGTATTTAGTTCACCAGAGACAGAACTGATGATGTGATGCAGAGGATAGTCAATCATTAACTCTCAGGTTTTGGGGCTTTGAAGGGTAATCCTGAGGAAATAAAAAAAGAAAAAGAAAAAGAAAAAAAAAAGTCTCATGAAGTGAAATCTGTCATTTCATGATTAGTCAGAAATAGAAAGTCTCAAGAAATATGTGTATTCTATTAGAAGTGAAATACAAATAATTATATATTTCTTTGTCCTGAAAGATGAGATTCAAGAACTTTATCTTTCCTTGAAAACAAAAAGATCTGTGTTAAAGAACATAAACAGTTCTAACATTGTAGGTTTTTTCTTTGAAGCATAGCATGACATTTTAGTTATGTATGTCAATTAGTAAATTACCCCATCAGCCCTAAGGGCAAAAGAGTTCATGTATACACGTTCTAAGATGTGCTTTATGGCTGCACCCTTTAACTCAAGTAGTGAGCCTGTTCTTACACCTTTCAGATTCAGTTTGTGGGGAAAATACTTATATCCACCTATTTAGCCTGCTTTGTCATTAGACAAAGTTAATTTATTTTTCGGTAGCCATGTTCTTGCTCATAGTAGATAACTGTTCATTTCACTGCATTGTGAAGTCCAGCTGGTAGGCGCTGAAATAATTGAGAATGTATTGCACTGGGAAAAGGAATAGGCCTTAAGAGATGGACATCTCTCTCCAATATCCTTCCTGACCATGCAGGCTCAATGCTCTGTACCACAGTATCCCAAGGTCTCATCTCTGCAACATCCCTCACATGTGATGGGGAAAAGGAAAAGCTGCAGGAAACATGCAGTGTAAGTCTTTAGTCAGGAGGAGAAAGAGCAGGCAAAGCATGAACTGTTGATGTCCAGAGAACATACCTTCAACCTTTATGGTGTTGGTCTTCTTAGTCTCACTCAACTTCACACTCTTTTCTTCAGCTGTTCTTCATAGTCGCTTCACTGCTCTTATTCTTTCCTTCTCTCTGCATCTAATATATTTCTACTTGGGTAATTTCTTGGGCTTTTTTAAACCTCAAGGATCTAGTATGACATTTTCTGCCATTATATTATACAACCTCTCTGTGTGAGGTAATTGTGTGATACTCCACCACACAGGAAACCACACAACCACACATTAGAGAACTGTTTCTTTAATAAGATTTTACATTGTCTAACACAAGGAGCACCCTTTCAAGGAAGATTAGATCTGAGTGGAAACAACACTGAAAATTGAAAAATGACTCATTTATTTCTTTTGCATGTCAGAATACTATGTAGCTGCATCACCAGTCCCATTTGTATGTAGTATTTCTGGTTTCTGTGTTTCTTTGTTTTCTGTGCATTTTTTCTATACCACAATATAATTTCTTCTCACTTGCTAAAATTTTTACAGCATGAACAAAGTTCACAAGTACAAGCACCTGAAATTTAACAAGAAAAGGAAAAAAAAAAAAAAAAAAAAGAATAAACTTCTGGAGATTATTGTCATTAATCACCCTAAAAGATATGTTGATATTATGCACACAGAAAGACATGTGAAGTGCTGACATGCTTTACAGAAGCTTTTTCTCAAAGTGCCATTAGATGACTAGTAAATTAAGTGAAACATTTGATTTGCAACACGTAATTTTATTTTTTTTTTTTTAATTTGGTCATTTTTTTGGGGGGGGGTAGAGAAAAAAATCTGCAAGCAATTTGAAGTTTGCTTCTGACTGGGTTCCAAAGGAGTCTTGTGGCACAGCTAAATGCTAAAGAGTCTGTGGAGTAAAATAGCGAGGCACCCAAGATTAAAAGAAGGTATCAAGATGAATATGTCAAAAACTTCTTGAGGTCAGATATAACGGAGTAATTTTCATTCCACACAGTAATTACCCAGCGAATACAAACCAAAGGCCACAGTCTTTTTATTTCTTTCCTATGTCCTCTATTTTAATTTGTGGGAACATTGTTCATTACATTTCACTGTCTGCTCAGGAACTACCAGAGTACACTCTTCAGGGCATTGCATTCTGTTTGTGTTTCACCAAGATATTGCTTCTGGTAGGATGTTTGTTTCTTTTCTCCTCTTTCTTTGCTTTGTGTCTCTATGCAGTATGTCTTTACAATTCTCTTGACTCCATGTTACAAGCCATTTATTTTCGTCTTCTCTCTCTCTCCCTCTATTCACCCTCAGTATCTCTTTTGTTTGTGTCTCCTCTGTTGTTTTTGACTTCTTACTATTTGCCATGTGGAGTAATTCAGTCATTTATTTTCTTTTCCTTCTGTTTGGAGAAAGCAGGAAAGCTGTGAATCTCCTTTCTTGATCCCTTTATTCTGTTTGTCCTTGACCTGTTTTTTAGCCATCATTCCTACTGTACCAGTGCTTAGGAGTTTTTTATGCTTATCTTGCCTAATAATAAGGTTTTTTTCTCTCCACTATCCAGAAAAGTTACACATTTCCAGCAGCACAAACCCTTCCTACCTTGTGGAACATTTTTTTATGCCTTCAGTGATTAACTCCATTCTTGTTCTCTTCATGTTCCATACTTCTTGTTCTGCTGATTAATTTACACATGTGGAGTTTGAGCTGGCTTTTCTGAGCAAGTAAGAGGGGAGAGAAAAGCATCGTAGGTCAGATATCCTAGGGATGAGAAGAGGCTATTCCATGCAGATTGTAAGATTAGTGACCCAGTATAACATTGCAGTTCAGTATTTTTTCATTTCATCTGGCTCACTGCACCCTCTCTGAAATACATATAAACAAGCTTGCAGTTTTTCCATGTTACAACTCTTACTAACACACTATACCTGTAATATGATGCTGTTCTGGCTTTGTTGCTTTCTATGCTAAAGCAGGTTTAGTGGCTGACTTCCATGCAGATATTCCACAAGTAGTGTGAAAAAAAGCTGCTGTAGTAGTATGGTTTGATTTTTTTGTATGGATTCACTTGAACTATCACGCAATGTAATTAAAATGTTACTTGGGACTTGCATCTACTATAATGTGTTTGATGCCATGTCTACAAGATTCTAAAAATCTTGTTTAAACCTTTTGGCTAATATTCTCAATATTTCAAAAAAAAAAAAAATTGCTATTGTCCTCATTTGCATGAGCTGAAGAGAAATAAAGCAAAATAGTTTCTAATTTGTCAGTCACTTGTAGTTTAGCATGTCCACACAAACTCCTTTTAGTAGGCTATGAAATAGTCCCATAATATAGTTACCCAAGTCCCAAAATATCATGATATCCTGGAGAAGATCTTTATCTATGACTGGGGCAGTTCTCTTTGAGATTAATTAAGACAAATTTAAAATAGCTCGGATGTCCTTAAAATAAAGTCTGCCTGAAGCAGCCTGTACAGGTTAAAGTTAACTACTTAAGAATGTACAATATATTTCAAGCAACTTGAAGTTGTTTTTTCCAGACATTAGTTACCGAGGCAAAAATTTAACAAATGCTAAATGACATAATTGTGTTATAGTAGAAATGTTTCTCCAGAAACAAACAACTTAGAAGTTATATTGAAACTAAAGGCAACATTTCAGAATCTGAAGCCCCAGCTAACCCCAGCTCTGATGAAAATGACAGTGATTATTTTCAAATTAAAAAAAAAAATAAAGAGAAACATTTGAAATCATGCCTAGAAAACTGTGCCAATAATTTGAGAAAGATCTTACCCAGATATGTGCTAGTTTTGCAACTGTAGTCATCAAATATTTTAAATCACTTTTAAATGCACCAAGATTTCTTTAGTCTTTAAAGTGAATATTTGCCAACAGTAAGTAAGTTGCAAATCTGACACAGGAAAGAGGAGAGAAAAGTTCCTGAAGGTTTAGGGTATAGTTGTATTAAAAATGCAGTAAAGGTCAGCTTTTTATTTGAAGGTTTTATAGCTTCTGCTGTAAATATTGGCATCAATGACATCAAATACATATTGTAGAGCTATGGCATATGTTGCTTTTGAAAGAAAGATATTTTCACTTTTTCAGTGAATTGAGGCCTCATGTTACTCCCTGCAGACCATGTCGTAGTTTTTTCCAGGCTCTCAGGACTCATGACTTAGCCAAACCAAACATCTGCTTTTCCATTCAGTGAAATTATTCCGTGTGCTACTGGAGGCAGATGGTTGTTAATCAGCAGATAATTAGTGTGGCAGACCACTCTCTCTTTCTAGTCTTAGAAAGGTCACAAAGTGTTAATTTCCCTCGCTTCAGGTTGGTAAGGTGCATATCTTTTGATTCACTTGGATATTTGATGTATAACTGCAATTGAATTACTTGATGCAGTTATGGAGGAGCTTTTCATTAAATCTATTTTTCTTAAAAAAGGTATTTTTACAGTGCAACCAGGAGATGGTTAGTGTCAGTTGTACTCTGTCAGAAAGTTTGAATGCTGCAATCTGGTGAGTGTGAATCCTAATCAGAGAGCAGTGAGAATGCTCAGCTGCTATTCTAACACCATCTCCAGCTATACATGTCATTTTTCTGCAGAATTTAATTTAGCCCTAATGATGAAGAAATCTCTCTATTCACACAGTCCTGTCAAGTCAAACTTCAGACAGCCTAAATGAAGTAGATGAGGGCTTCAGGGAGAAGTGGCAGAGTGACATGCTGAAGAGATTTCACTTTCTTCTCCTTTCTTGCAGGTTATATTGAGGAAGCCTGTATTATTCCATGTCCCTCAGACTGCAAGCTCAGTGAGTGGTCCAGCTGGTCTCGCTGTAGCAAATCCTGTGGCAGTGGGGTAAAGGTTCGGTCTAAATGGCTCCGTGAAAAGCCCTACAATGGTGGAAGACCCTGTCCAAAGCTGGATCATGTTAATCAGGTAATTAGATTTCTATTTACATTAATGATATAGCTTTTTCCAAACTTCAGATAACCCTTTTTAACTGTATTATTTCATGATATAGAAAAACTGTACAACATAAGGGGATAATGTAGGTAGAAAGATGAGCATGTGTTGGCTTCGATTTCCTCAGCCAGCAAAGGATCAGCCTTCATTACCACTGCATTTGTGTGCTGAACGGTTTGTGACAACCTGCTAGAATTTAGCACATTATCCGAAATGCAGATTTGAGACAATAAAACATTCTTATATTCAGATTTTGAAGACTACATTTCTGAAGATCTTCTCTTAAAGTGGGTAAAAGAGTCTCATTGCAAATGCTCAAACTGGTAAGAGTCTTAGTGTCAGTTCCCAACCATCTTCAATTAGAAAGCAACTTAAAACTTCTCAGACAGTACCATCCCAGTGCCCTTTAGTGGGTTTTAGTCAAGCTGGAGCTTGATCTGCCAGGTACACTTGCCCTGTCACTGCAGTTCCACTCAGTAATGCATTTCTGAAGTCAGTCTCCCGGTTGTCCCACTAAATGCACTTGATTTTCCAGTACAGAGCAGTCTGACTGTACCTTTTGGATCCTCTTCAAATGAAATTAATTCAGAAAATATGATTTAAGAGCACACTGGGAGTGCTTTGGCCAGTAGTGAGCTTTGAGTCTCGGGACCAAGTTTAATATTTGTGCTAGTCAAACCCCTCAAGCTTGTTTGCTCCCCTTTGCTTGGAGAGTTTAAGAAACACAAAGCTTCCTTGACAATTAACTTCTGCTCTTCAGAGTTTATTTATATTCATGTTACTCTTGAATTTAATTTAGTCTGCAGAGGTACGTTAAAGAACCACATAATCTTTGTAAATATTCAAGGACTAAAAAAAAATGTGCTGTCAATTTACATTTGAATAAAAATGTGTATGCTTAGTATTATCCTATTGACATTTTGCTAGCGTGGAGTGAAATGGTTTGTTGATCTAATTTACTACTTTAGGGAAATTAGTTCTAATTTAGGAAATAATAAGTGTTAAACTGCAGCTAATAAACTAAGTTTGTGATCTACTTTAACAAAATACAGACTAGAAGGAAGGTTGCTGGATTTTGGTCAACATGTAAGTATGCTTTAAATTAGGAGAAATGTCTTTAAATAAGAGCAAGTTATAGTCTATGCAGAAGTCTTTTTCCTTCTTTAATATGCATGTTGTACATAATGAGCTTGTATCTTTCTGTATCGAAGGTGATTTTGCTAGAGGCCTGCTAGAGGCATTTGTATGCAATACTATTGCCCTCTGCTGGTACTTGGACTAGAATTTGATTTGTTGCAATGTTGCATGGTACTTGTCAAATAATAATAGATGATTCAAAATGTAACTATTGTAAAAATAAAATTGAAATATAGTACTTCCATGAGAAGGGAGCTCTACAGATAAGATAGGAATGTTGAAGAATATAGAGGCTGTGTCTTTCAATTTTAAATATATTCATTGTCAATTCAGAAACATGCATGCCAGGGTGATTTCCAAATCACAATCCATCTGAATGAAGCTTGCTCAGTACTCACTTGACTAGACTAAAAGTCTTCATAATTACAGTAATAATAGACTCAGGTTTATTACAAAGTCATGTCCATGGCCTTCAGAGGTTTTCACACAAAGAGGCTAACCTGAGACTGTTAGAGGAAATAAGGACATCCCTCTCTTCATTGGCTCCAGACATTATTTGCACCCTTACCCAGCAGGTGGGTATGCAGTGCTTACTTACACCACTCAACAGCCATGGCCTGCAGTCATACTAACAAAAGTCTGGTAGGGCCAGAACACTGCTAAATTTATCAATGCAGTACAGAGTTCTGGCTTTCTAGCAAAATATCCAGTTTTTATTTTACTTTAAAGGCTGTTGAATATGCAGTGTTTTTGCCAGCCAGGGTGAGACATAGAAGACAGTTCCCTAAATTAAGGCTTCCCTATTCACATTTTGGAAATCCTGGACAAGAATAAACAAAAGTGCCACTTCTGATGTGATTATGCATTGAGTCCAGTACCTCCCTTAACATGCATTTAGGCTATGCATCTTTATGCCTGAATCAATGCTTCTGTAGAAGCCTTGAAAGAAGGCCCAAATACCCAAACACGCTGGCTGTGCTGATCTTCTTGTGCATGACCTGATCAGGTGCACATCGGACTGTCTAAACCTTCGTTGCTCAATGCATTGTTTTGGGGTTTTTTTTTTTTTGGTGACTGGTGATGTTTTGTTGCAGGTAAACTGATAAGCTATCAAGCCATCAGCCATCTTTTTCTACCCAAGCAGTGCTGCTGAAAAGAAATCAAGGGCTTGTTAAATACAGTGTCTTAGACTGTCTAGAACTATTAGTTGTGCTGACTTGATACACAGAATGATATTTGAAGTTAGCTGGTATAAAAATTTTGAGGCAAGGAGCTTTAAGTAATCTGTACATAATTAAGATACTTAATGAAGGACTTAGCAACTTTGGAAGGATGAGAACTGCCAGTTCCTTTTATTCTCCTAAATCTGTTGCACTTAATACTGTCAGAAAAAATTTGATTAATGGAGAAGTCCAGTATTCTCCAAAACCACTGAAGGTTTTCTCTCATCTTAGGGGAACTGGATTCCCTACTGTGTGATGCTCATTACTGGTAAAAACTGAAAATAGTTTTATCATGTGTTAGGGAGTAGGAAATAGACTACTTAATTTACCATTTCTTCCCACCAGTTGTGATTTATAAAGTTTTATTTTCTTCCAAGGGAAAACTTCTTGCAAAAATGCCTCTTGACAATAAGGAAGATCCAAGAGGAAAAACTGGATGTCTTTTGTTTGGCAGATGTCATAGAATATTGTATGTAATTTCAAATGAATGCCATTTAAGTTCCTTTGCCACACTCTAATAATTCTTTCTTTTTCCTTTGTTCCTTTTTTTTTCTGATTTTTTTTTTTCTTTTGGGTTCATGAAAATACTTTCCTCAGGCGCAGGTAAGAGTTTTTAAAATAGAGAGATAATCTTAACATGTGCTTCCTGATTGTGATGCAATGTTTATGTTGTCTGTCTTTGTGTAATGTATGTTTCAGAAAATATATGGAACACTGTATAAATTAGAGATACTACTTAAAATTTGTATTCACATCTAAACATAATACCAATGCTGGTACACAAATACAGTACAGTGATTTTAAGTATCACACAATGACAAATAAAGTGAATCTTTTCAAAATGCTTATCAATTATATTGGTATAATTTACCTCAAGCTCACTTCTCTTTAGAAATACAAAAACCCCACAACTCATAACAGTGGGATGGAATAGTTGAGGACAGACATGAAAGACAGAAGTCAAATCTTAGCAGAGTTTTAGCAGTGCTTTTCTGAAAGTATACTCATGAGGTGGGCTTAGTGGCAGAGAAAACTTGAGAATCCGTTGTTAGATATCTTAGCTTCTAACTTTTTGGGTTTTTTTCTGTAGTCTTCTATCAAGTATTTTATCTGTATTATTACTACAGCCTGTAAATCAGCAAGTTTACATTTGCTATTCTTACCAAAAAGAGCGTGCAACCTTTTTTTTTTCCATAATCACTGTTGCATACATGTGTGCAACAAAACTGACACTCGATGTGCCTTCTAGGTATATGAGGTAGTCCCCTGCCACAGTGATTGCAACCAGTATGTATGGGTTACTGAACCCTGGAGTGTCTGCAAAGTAACCAATGTGGACTTAAAAGAGAACTGTGGAGAAGGTGTTCAAACAAGGAAAGTCAGGTAAAACAATATTGCTCCTCCTTTACTTCAGAAAGCCTTGACATTCAGTTGTGGTTGTATTTAATTTGATGTAATTCTGTATAATGCATAGTGTTAAGTCCAGCCATACTATACTGGACCCAAACCCTGGCTGACGTAATTCAGAGGAGCTTCAGTGAGTGCAATATGGCTCTGTCTATATATAGTACTTATGCTACTACAAACAGTGCAACAAATAATTTTAGTGCTTTTCCAGAAGATGTAGAAGTCCTCTTTTTAAAATCAACTATGATTTTTAAAAAAGCCTTAAAGTTCATATGCACTTGGGAATAATAGTTACACTTATTACTGGAAAAAGTGTCAAAAGTTAATAAAATGAAATAGAAAAATCCAGAAATCTTCTGTTGTTTATTGAACTGATCATCTTGTTTTCTTGCTCATTGTCCTAGAGCTCTAATAAAAGGTTAATTAAAATTAGTCTCACATGGTATGGTACAATAGCAAGCAAAGCAGTACACGGAGTTCAGGTTGGCTGGAGCTTTGTTTAAGTTTTTTTTTTTTTAATGGTCAACTGCAAAGCAACACACAATTTGAGGTTATAAACCTGAATAATAAGGCATAACGTGAATTCTATTTGAACGTCCAAAATGAGAGATGGCACATTTAGATAGTTTTGCTCACAATAGCACTGTTTCATCAGTGTAACCATTTACTTCAAGAAAGTCAAAGTCTTAATCTTTGCTTGACCAAAGCTGGAAAGACTATGCATAACTGTTCTCACACTATAGCAGCTAAACAAATTCCCTTAAATTTAAAAAAAAAAAGCCTCCATGATGAAAAATCATCAGTGTTTTTCTTGAAAAATAGACTTTAACACTACCATCAAAGATAAAAAAAGTGTTTTCAGTCCTTTGGGACAAAAACATTTAGCTCTTAATTTATTTCCAGATTATGTCATTAAAGTAATAACTCCACAAAGGTCATATATGCTTAAGTTGTATTTCTTGTGTTTATGTTAGAACAGAGAGTGTTTAAAGAAAATTAGTTTACCCTGGTAATGTAAGATACTTGTAAAACAACTAATGTGGTCAAATGGAAGAAAACAAATTTATTCTTTGTGTGTGAAAGGCTTCCTATTAATATGAGATTTTACTCTTGTGATTTTGGAAAACAGATGCCGGCTTCTTAATTACAATGATTCTAGTCATGTGCTAGTTGGTTTTCTGCTGACAGGTGGAAGGGATAAATTAACAGTAGATGCTACAGCATTGGAAGTACTGTGAGATGAAGACTGGCATCTTCAGCTCTACAAAACTAAGCATATGTATTGCTCATCTTAACTGGGCCTCCGTATGCTAATTTAATATAATGGTAATTAAAAAAACCAACTGTGTAAATTAGGAATTAATACTAAGAATATAAAATTTTGAAATTTTTAATAGTTATAGTTTTAAAATAATCAGTTGAAGCATGCACAAAATATGTCTAAACCATAGGTCTAGAGGTCTAGATTCACATTACTCTGGCTTAGAGGTAAGCTAATGTTAAGTAAATCACTTGCTCAGGAGCTCTCATCAAATCACTGATAAGAACTGTGTAAATTCTGTGCATTTCTTTATATGGCTGTCTTCTGTAAAGATGCGGATTATTTTTGACTCCAGGTTCTCTTGGATATTTGTAGATGAATACTTAGTGCTATTACTTCAATTATTTCATGATTTTTATGTGCTGACAAAATGTTTAAATTCTTCAGAATACAGTGGAATACAATTACAATTTACTGTACAAAAATCCATGGCAAATGCAGTTTATGTGCAGTTCTTTTTTCCAGGTGTATGTTAAACACTGTGGATGGTCCTTCTGACACTGTAGAAGACTATCTGTGTGATCCTGAAGAGATGCCACTTGGTGCTAGAAAATGTACTTTACCTTGTCCTGAGGACTGTGTTATGTCTGAATGGGGATTGTGGTCTCAATGCTCTTTGGTAAGAAGTACAATGAAGTGTAACATTTCTAGTTTTAGCAGGATACTTTAAAAATGTATTCATGATGTATTGTTCAAAGATGCTGAATTGAGCAGTGATGATAAACGTAAATATCTATCTTTACTGTCATCTTTAAAGTCATTGATATTTGGTTGCAAACAAAGTGTGCCAGTATTTTCCATTAAGTGAAACGATTCCAAAACACAAAATATAATGTTCTCAGTGGTCATTCTTCAGAGTAGGGTCTGTTCTATGTCATGGCATATCTTTAGCAGAGGCTTGTGAGTCCGTCTTGAGCCTAGTTGTGAGCTTCTTCACAGCAATGCAGTCAGTGTGCTAAAAGTGTACTTATCCTGTAATGAGCAAGACTTGTAGATCGAGAGTGAGCACAGAAAGAAAATTTTGGGCGTCTTCTCCCCTCCCTGACAGCAATTTCAAAAAAAAAATATTAAAAAAACCCCTGCAAACTACATAAAAAAGTGTTTCAGGACCTCTGAGTCCAGAATCCTCTGACCAGAGCATTGAGGCTCTGGTGCATGACATTCTAGCATTTGGAAAGTGAGCGTCCCAATATCCAGTTTATGAGTGAAATAGTTCCAACTGGTACAATATTAAATAGTTAGGAAAGTACCAAGGTGTTACAAAGTTAGAGGGTATTTTACCTTGGCTGGTACCAAGGTAAAAGAGCAGGCTAATTCTCTCTGGAATTATAAGGAAATAGTTCCTCTTACACAGTGGTATGAACCTGTTATTTTACATTTGTGTTTTGTGAAGGGATTACTTGAGCCATTGCTATAATGTTGAAAAAAAAGGTGTCAGGTAGCTGAAATACTAAAGCTGTTTCCAATTTCCCTGCCAAGCCATGCAATGGAAGTAGTGTCCGCAAAAGATCAGTTGAATCCCTGAGACAACCAGATGATGGAAAGTCTTGTCCTGCTGCTACCGAGACCGAAGTCTGCACTTTGAACAAAAACTGCTACCACTATGACTACAATGTGACAGGTATTTATGGTGCCTGGGACTGTGGCTTACTTCTATTCACCTTACAGAACAGATTTTTTCACCTTTCTGTTCTTATCCAAAGTAAGCTGTGGAGCTTGTACTGAAAAACAATTCAAGCTGTTTGATCCAGATAAAATGTCACCAGAGGCTTTTCAAGCATGGATGCTCTAACTGCAGGAAATTTATTTCTCCTTATCATTTTGTGATTTACTCAAAAATCCATCCAGACAAAACCAAATATGAACTTTTAAGGAAGGCATCATAGCACTAATCATTTGTGGTAAAAGTCATTGTTTCCAAAAATGTATAGTAGCTGGACTCTGTGAGTCTTGGCATGTGTAAAAGTTTCCTGTAAGGATTATGTTAGGCTATCAGAATTAGAATTGGGTGGGAGACAGGGTCATTATGAGTTTTATCTAAAATGTCTGCTGCGCTAATGAGTTCATTATTTCCAGACTGGAGCACATGTCAGCTCAGTGATAAGGCTGTCTGTGGTAATGGTATCAAAACACGGATGCTTGATTGTGTTCGCAGTGATGGCAAATCGGTTGACCTGAAGTACTGTGAAGAGGTAAGTGGGTACCTGTAAGCAAGCCCTCTTCCAATGGTACTAATTAATACTGGGCCAAATGAGCTATATGGCATATAACTCTTCACCAGATGTTCTGCAACTCTATTTCTGGATTGTTAACTACCTCTGAAATGAAAAGTGCTATCAACAGTGATTTTTATAGAATTTCCTTTGGTTAGTTTAAAGTGCCTCTGTGAAGATATGCCAATTATTATGTCCTGAAGGAAACAGTAATAAATAAAGTAGAATAAAGATAATAAATCTTCATCAGAACACTAATCATTATTCTAATTTGATACAATTTTTGCACAGAGCTTTGGACAGGTGCCAGTATCAATCATTTACTCAATGTGTTGGAAAATATTTCTCATGTGCCATTCTGCAGCTGGGCTGAATGTTAACTTCTTGTATCCAGCTGTGCAATGCAAAAGATACCCAAGCTAGTCTGAAAAAATGCACAGCATGAACGCAGTATTAATAGGAGCATATATGGAGAACTAGCTAGCAGGCAGGAGCCATCCAGTTTTGAAAGAGCCATTTTACAAATGTTCATACAAACTTAAACTTTGACAGCACTGGGTTTCTGACATTTTATGTGTTGCTCCTAATGTTTTTAATTCCATGGAGGCAATAACTGGAAGGAAAATGGGAAGACAACACAATATTAAGGACAATCCTACATGTGTTACTGATGGAAAGTAACTAGGTTTGTTTCAGCTGCCACTCCTCCACCACCTTGACATCAGAAACAAAATCACTTGCAATGAGGAGCTAAGGTGGAGTGCCCTCCACAGCAGCTTTGGTTAAGCAGGTTTTCTGTTGAACCTTCCTAGCTCTTCAGGACATGACTATAGAAAAGAATCTCATGAAAAGTGGAGAGAGTCAGGTAACTTATGTACTTTGGACTATAGTTTTATCATAGCATATATCACCTACTTAGGCTTCTCCAAATCCCTCAGATATTCTGAATTTCTGAATCCATATGGTCTTAGCAAAGGTAGGAGGTTTTAACTAAGGGTGACATCCTACTTTTTTTTTTCCCAAGTTCATCCTTCACGCAAATCGCTTGGGTGTCTCTGTTTAGAGGGCTCAGGGCAGACCCCACGGAGCAGAGATTGTGTTCCCCCTCCCTATCCCTCAGTTTTCCCAGGTAAAGAGATAAACAAAGGAAGGCAGGGGTAATAGAGGCTTTGCACCAACTGGAAATTACTTAAAAAATAAATATTTAACAGGGAACAGAAAGGAAGCAGGGTAGGGATTAACAGGGTAAAAAGATTACAGGGGTAACAAGGTAAGGAGGGATAAATTTCTGAAACATACAAAACAAGGCGCTGCGTTGAAGATCCCTTGTACTGAATCCCCATGGATTGATGTGGATTGAAGCTGGATGAAAAGTTCTTAGGTGTGGATGAAGGCAGGGAATGAGTTTAGAGAACAGGACCAAATCCCAAGATGGCCACCGCCACGTGCCAGAACAGGGAACACCAGCAGAAAGAAAACAGCGTGTGTCTGGCTGAAGGTCCCAGCAGAGATATCCTTCCTGCTCCACTTTTTATAGAGTCCAGCTGGAAGTCCCGAAGACAGGAAGGGGGAAGTGGAAATAGAACAGGTCTCTGCCTCTTCTCATTCTGGCCTGCCCCTGGGGGCAGAGCTGGGCATAGCCCAATCTAGCATGTACTCCTCCCTTTCGATTTCAGAGCTCCACCCACCAGGGAAAACAGGATTCTTAAATCATCACACTTGGGTTTATAATCAAATCTAATAATTTGATCGTTTACATCTCAGGAAAATAAAAGGTGCTATGCTGGACCTTGTTCTCACCAACAAGGAGGGGCTGGTGGCTAACATGAAGCTGAAGTGCAGCCTTAGCTGCAATGACCATGAAATAGCAGAATTCAAGATCCTTAGGGCAACAAGGAGGGTGCACAGCGAGCTCACTACCCTGGACTTTAGGAGAGCAGACTTTGACGTCTTCAGGGATCTGCTTGATAAAGTACCATGGGATAAAGCCCTGAAAGGCAGTGGGGCCCAAGAAACCAGTCAATATTCAAAGACCACCTCCTTCAAGGCCAGGAGCAAAGTGTCCCAAAAAAGAAGAAGAGGAAGGCAGGCAAGAATGCCAAGAGGCCTGCACAGAACAAGGAGCTCCTGGACACACTTAGATGCAAAAAGAGAGTCTACAGAGAGTATGAACAAGGACAGGTAGCCTGAGAGGAATACAAAGAAGTTGTCTGAGCAGCCAGAGACCAGATTAGGAAAGCTAAAGCACAGGTAGAATTGACTCTGGCCAGTGACATCAAGGGTAAGAAGAAAAACTTCTACAGGTCTCTCAGTGATCTCGAAGGAAACAGAAAACCTGGTCGTGAGGGACATGGAGAAGGCTGAGGTATTCAATGACTTCTTTGCCTCAGTCTTCACCATCCAGGGCTTTAGCCACACTGCTCAAATTGCAGAAGGCAAAAGCAAGGATTGGGAGAAGGAAGACCTGCCCACTGTAAGCGAAGATCACTTTTGAGACCACCTAAAGAACCTGAAGGTGTACAAGTCCATGGGACTCAACAAGATCCATCTGCAGGTCCTGAGAGAACTGCTGGATGAAGTTGCTAAGCCACTCATCTTCATCTTTGAAAAGTAATGACCCCACTGACCAGAAAAAGGGAAACACAACCCCCATCTTGAAAGGGGGGAAAAAAGGAAGACCCAGACAACTATAGGCCAGACGGACTCACCTCTGTGTTTGGTGAGATCATGGAGTGGACTGTATCAAAGGCTCTTCTAAGGCACATGGAAAATGAGAAGGTGGCTGGTGCCAACCAACATGGCTTCACTAGGGGCAAATCTCATGCCTGATAAATTGGGTGGCCATTTACAGTGGAGTTACAGTGTCAGAAGACATGGAAAGAGCAACTGAAGTAATCTACCTGGACTTGTGCAAAGCATTCAATGCTGTCCCTAATGACAACTGTGTTTTCTAAATTGGAGAGAGGTGGAACTGGCAGATGTCCCACTCAAAAGGGTTGCAGTCAATGTCCCAGTGTCCAAGTAGAGACCAGTGACAAGTGGTGTTCCTCAGGGTTGGGTACTGGGACCAGTGCTGCCTAACATTTTTGTTGGTGACACGGGGAGTGGGATTGAGTGCATCCACAGCAAGTTTGTGGAGAACACCAAGCTGTGTGGTGCAGCTGACACGCTGGAAGGTAGGGATGGCATCTAGAGGGTCCTTGAGAAGTTTGAGAGGTGGGCTCATGCCCAGCTCATGAAGTTCAACAAGGCCAAGAGCAAGATCCTGTGCCTGGGTTAGGGCAATCCCAAGCATAAATACAGGCCAGGAGGAGACTGGATTGAGAGTAGTCATGAGTAGAAAGACTTGAGGATGTTGGTTGATGAAAAGCTCAACAATCCTGTGCCTGGGTTAGGGCAATCCCAAGCATAAATACAGGCCAGGAGGAGACTGGATTGAGAGTAGTCATGAGTAGAAAGACTTGAGGATGTTGGTTGATGAAAAGCTCAACATGTGAGTTGCAGCCCAAAAATCCAGCTGTGTCCTGGGCTGCATCAACAGAAGTATGGCCAGCAGGTCAAGAAAGGTGATTCTCCCTCTCTGCTCCACTCTCATGAGACCCCACCTGGACTACTGTGTCCAGCTCTGGAGACCCTAGCACAAGAAGGACATGGCCCTGTTGGATTTGGTCCATAGGAGGACCGTGAAGATGATCAGGAGGCTGAAACATCTCTCCTGTGAGGACAGCCTGAGAATTGAGGTTGTTCAAACATGAGAAGAGAAAGAAGGTTCCATGAAGATTGTACTGTGGCCTTCCTGTATGTGAAGGAGGCCTACAAGAAAGCAGTTTTTACAAGGGCTTGTAGTGATAAGATGAGGGGTAAATGGTTTCAAACTATAAGAGGATAGATTTAGACTAAATGTAAGGAACAAATTCATTAGTATGAGGGTGGTGAGACACTGGAATAGATTGCTCAAGGAAGCTGTGGGTGCTCCATCACTGGAGGTGTTCAAGGCCAGATTGGATGTGGCCTAGCATAACCTGGTCTAGTGGAAGGTGTCACCGCCTATGTCAGTAGGGTTGGGACTACGTGATCTTTAAGGTCCCTTCCAACCCAAACCATTCTTTGAGTCTGTGTTTCTGTGAAAAAAAACTCAGGCTCTGGCTACTTATCAGCAAGTTTCTCTGATGTTAATAGGAGGAGGATGGATTAATGCATTCTCTTATGGCTTAATGCATTAAAAAAAAAAAAAAGATTTTCAGGTTATTCATAAGAGACAGCAATATTGATTGATTCAGATGAAGACACAATATAAAATAGCCATTCATTAGCAACATTTAGCACATATTACATGTTACACTGAAATATCATTGCAGAAAAACTCTGGAGCTTTTCTGCATTTAAGAAATAAAAGTTTATTACTCAGAAAAAATAATTAGGGCAACAAGAAAGAAGCTACTTGCCACAAATAGTCAACAGACATCACTGGAGTCCTGGCTCTAACAACAGTCATTGTGATACAGTTTTATGTGCCCTTTTTATTTGCTAGACCATCTAGAGATACCTCTTTCTGTAGAAAGGTCTGATCCAATCCCCAGTCATAGTGTTAAAAACTGTTGAATTACAGATGTGTAAGCAGTGGTACAACACGGTCAAAGGCTGATCTAATAACTGTGTGGAGTAAAACCTGTTAACCTGATTAACAAGAAAGCCAAGCTGTTCAGACCTTACTAGACTCCTCATTCTAAAGATGTGAAAGCCACCTCTGTGAATTTTCAGGTCATGAGAGGAGAGCATTCAAAAAATTATCAAAATGTGATACTTACTAAGCAATTCTTACTAATCTAATCATAGATAATACTTCAGGGTGTTTTGTTTTCTTTTCCTCTGTTTTTGAATTATAAGAGCAGTGCAGAATGATTAATTGAAATTCAAAATAAGGTGCATGTGGTTAGAAACATTTATGATAAAAGAAAGATGAAAATATTTTGTCATGACTTAGCTAATGGATTTCCCCATGGCTATCAAAACATTTTACTAGATGTGTGAATAAAACAAGTTTTATTTCATTTATGTGTAGATACATTTACAGAATTATTATTCTTATTGTTATATACAAAGAAGAGAGATCAGAATAGCTAAACCTATCCTGATCCTTAAGAAATGAAGATGCCTGATTGCAATGTCTGAGTTTCTATATAATATGTAGTTCAAGAAACTAATAAAAGTCATTTATAAAAAAGTCCAAACTTCACAGTGTCTTTTGGCTATCACCATCTCCAGATATGAGAATCAGCATAGCTAAATACTAACATTTCTTCCAAAACCTTGTGTTCTATTTTCCTAATGAGTCCATATGATCTTGTGCTTGTTTCAGTCAATCAGCTAAAGAAGCTAGCCCATCATCCTGATTACTGCCAGGATAAATCAGTTTCTAGAGCTTATTTCCAAGTCCTCGTTATGTTAACATAGTTGCCTTCAAACTCTCAAGGAAGTAATACTGGATTACTTGGTCTCTAACTCTACAAAATTAGCACATCACAAGAACTTGGCTTGCCTTTTCTTTGAGTATTTAAAAATCAGTCACCAAAAGCAAGCTGGTCTTGGTCATATTCATATTTATGGGCTTATATTTATTCCTTTTACCTTCAGTTAAAAACCAGAAAAGCCTAGAAACCATCAGTTTTGTCTGCATTAGAAAGTAACCTTCTCTGTTTTATTGGTAAATAGTCTGCTTGTCAGATTACATGATTAACCTCCAGCAGAGGTTAATCTTCATTGCCAAACATTGCTATAAACAAATACAGATACTTTGTGGATCACAGGGTTTATAAAGCATGCTGGTCTGGCAGCCTACTGCGCCTAGCTTATACAACCAGGAGTACAGGGTGCTCAGTGGTTGTTTTCAGTGTAACACCTCCAGTACTTTCCATTCTTGAATCAGAAACCGTAAGTCATCCACAACAGCAGCTTTTTCAGATAAGGCAGCCTATCAAACACTTTCCCAGTTTTCTAAACTCTTCAAGGTCAACTCAATGAAGGAGATGGATGAGAAAAGAAAATGTGATTAATCTCAAATTGCAGCCTGCAAATTGTTCCACAAATCTATTTTAGCAGCATTTCAGTGAGCATCTAAGACAGGCAGATGCCAGATGACTGTGGATAATCTGGCCTTCAGCTTTCTCCTCTTCACCTTTAATATCTCTCTTAGGTTTTTCTTTCTGTAGATGCTAAAGTCCATCTGAGAAGGCCAGTCTTGAAAGAGGGCTGTCATATTTCTGTAATTGGCAGGAATCAATTCAGGAGGCTTTAAAACCTTTACTCAGAATATTTGACCCAAATATAGACTTCAAAGATGGTTTTCTAGTTTCCTAATTATCCAAATTCCAGATTATCCAAAGGTTTCAGGTGTTGCCCGTGTGTGATAGCTGGATAATTCAGGTTATACTATACCAGAGATAAAAGCCAAGAACTCATCCTGTGATGTATAAAACAGAATAGCGGTCTAAAACCTCATTTATCTCAATAAATGGTAATGCAGATGCAAATTTAAGATTTGGTGAGTCTATCAGTGAGAGATATTTCCAGTACTTGTGGTAGTTTATTTATGGAGGGCATGTTAATGTTGTGCCTAATTATTGCTCTATGCTTGCATTTAGTAGGAATAGTGGTTTTATTTCCTTTTTAAACTCTCAACTGCTGGTTTTATGTCATCAGCCTTTCCAATCGTTAAGATTAATATGTTTTGAAATGTCTAGTTTGCTTTTTTTCTTTTCCCCCCTTCTTTTTTAAACTATGTGGGGATTTTATCTACTGAAAGGTTATGCACAATCTGGGATTCTGAGAGGCTTCAATGATGATCAAGGTCCACTGGTGAGGGCCACTGAAAAGGACTATATTTTATGCTGGGAAGCTGCAGATATGTTCATATTGGCAGGACTGATTTTCTTTCATGTTTTATATCATAGACACTATACTCAGCCTCTCCTTTTAACTCAGCTGAAGCTGTGCAGGCTGCAGGGATTATTATTGTCATGTTAATATTCTTGCCATCAGCTGTATTCCATCTTGTATCATATTTTCATTAACACACATGAGAATATGTCTTTTCTTGGATGGGAAAAATGTGGGGCATGGAAGTTTATAAGAACATAGAAATGGTTTTACAGGTTCAGACCAAAGGACCATGTAGCAACTGTGTCATCTGCAAGAATGGCCATAAAATTCTTCCTTCCCTGTGCGGATTCCATCATTTGTTAGTGTTAGGCTGACTCCTGCCTGGAGAAGAGCTCAGTACAGAATGTATTTTTGGGAATATATCTATTTTCTGTGTTCGCTTCTCTCATACTCCTCCACCATTTGCAGTTTTTGCTTTAGAACTGTTAGAGGATTCTGCTTTCTGTAAAGATTTTCAGAAAAACATGCAGAACTTTTTTTTTCTTTTTTTTAGATCAAATATAACTTTTGTCAATATTTTGCATACAGTACAATGGGTAGCATAATATATATAATAAACTTATACACCACATTAACAGACAACCAAGAAAGAAGTGTAAGCAGATACATAAAGACTGAGGAGAACACACATACGCGAGTTTCCATCTACTTCTCTCACAACCTCCACCTGTTTTCAGTTCTTTTGCCTGATGTGGTTTCTGGTTTTTTTTACAAAAAACTTCAGATTTCTCGTCTGTTAACTTCTTGAGCTCCTGTAAAATCTTAATACCTACACCATCTTCTGCAACAAATGAACTGCCTACCCAATGCATGTTAATTCTCCTCCTTTGGAGCTGGCTCCTAGCATCCCTTGAATTCAGCTGTTAATACCGATTGATAATTCAGTATTTTTATATTCGTATTTCAAAATACTTTATTGATACTTCACAAATTACTTTTTCCTTTGTCTGTTTTATAAAGTAATTCTGTAGAGGTGGAACCTTCCATTTATAGCTTTTAATTTATTAGGTTTCTCTTGAAGTGAGATTTTTAAATGTCCTAATTGCTTTATGTTTTATTTAGTAATGACTTCATACATGCTTAAAGCTTTAGTTGTCTCAGATTCACTTTGTCCGTAAGCACACCCTGCATAAATGACAGAGACTGTGTGCTACATGCTGACAATTGAATATTTTCTTCTAGCTTGGTTTAGAGAAGACATGGCAAATGAACACATCCTGTGTGGTGGAATGTCCTGTGAACTGTCAGCTCTCTGACTGGTCCCCTTGGTCTGAGTGCTCTCAAACATGTGGCCTTACAGGTCAGTATGTGCCTTTGGCATATTTCAAAGATGAAGTGCTTGCTTTTTTTTTTTTTTTTTTAACTTTTTCCCTTTAATAAAAGCAATAATTTCTCTTTTCACAGAACTAGAAAATGTAACTAGCTAGCGAAAGTGATCGGGATCTAAAACAGCCTTATTCAAGGAAATAATATACTTCAGTGAGGCTGTACTTATTGAAGATTATGAAAACTTGGCCCAGAACAAATTTAATCACTGCAGAGTTATATACTTTTAACACCGAATAAGGGCAAGAGGACAAGTTACTTTTTCTGTGATAACATTAATTTTTTTTTTTTGCAAAATGCTGCCAACCACTATCTTATGTTTTTTAAAAAATCTCCCTGTACCAGAGAATGGATATCAAAGGCACATTCTAGTTACGGAGGCATTCTTATTATTTATTTGCACTGGTATGTCTCAGAAACCATCTGAAACCACCATTGTGCCAGGCAACTAGGGTATACAGACTGAAAGAGAAGGGTAGAAGCCCATCTATGAAGAGTCTTTACTCTGCAGGCATGTCTGGAATATGTCACCACAGATACTGGATGATTAGCAGTGCATGAAATCCAATTTCCAGTGCTGGGCTCAGAGTAGAAGAATATTGCATCTTTTTATGTTCCTTAGGGAGTGCACAAGAGGGAAAAGGTCTAGGCAAAAACATCTGAAAACTCTGACCACGTCAGGATCTCAATAGAAGGACCCATGGATTTTTTAAATAATAGCAATCAATTATTTGATACTGCAGTACCTAATAATGTTTCAGGTCTTTGAGCTTCTTTCAAAACATGATTTCTACATTCAATTAATTAACACTTCTATATTCAAAATAACCCTTATAGAATGAGAATTGAATTAACAGCTCTACTGAAGGCTTAAATACGTTGCCAGATTAAATATGTTTCCATTACAAGGTTCTGTTTAGATACAAAACCTGAACAACTGGCCTGATATCTTTCTGGATGACAATTCTTGTTGCCATTCTTTTTCAAAATGTGAAAGTGGATCGCTATCTGAAAACCCTGTGCTTTCAAAGTATAAAATTTATTTGTAGAAGTAAGAGAATTCATTTTAAATAGTAATGTAAAATAGCTTTCAAATTTTCAGTGTTTTTAACAGATGATGGCAACATCACCTATAAGCCTTGAAGCTGTAATTTTCCTGTTAGGCAGGATGTTGGAAGTAACTGTTTTTCAATATGTGATAGCCATCTAATAATCCCTGTGACTACAAAGCTGAACCAGTTTTGTGCACCCATGCAAATACCCATAAAGCTGAGGAAGAATTCTGTATATTAAGAATTTGGCTCTTTTTTTTTTCTCAAGTACTTTTCAAGAAAATCTTTTTTTCTGCTTTGACAACTCAGTTGGAACAGCTGCGAATCCAAAAATTGTGACACTCCACTTGGAAAATGTCTTCCTACTTAGCTGCAGTAAGCACAGCTGTCTGGCTTGTGTAGCTTACTCTCAGCAAAAGATTTGTAGTTATGATAATTAGGGTGTTCAATTCCTAAAGCGTCAGACTGAAATATGGAATTAAAGGTTTTGGCCATCAGGTGCTATGTAGGTGAATCTATTTGATGCCTTATTTCATTATAAGTGTCAGTATACAAATTTAAATATATACATCTTATTTCAAACTTGGTTCTTTTATTTATAATGTATATATTATACCACAGCTGTGTTAATTTTGTGGAAATATTTGTGAGATGCCAACTCTACAGCAACCACTTTAATTCTGGCACAAAAAAAAAATTCTTTGTTTATGTCGTATGACCTCTCTGTAATGAAGCATAATGGTCTAAATGTCCACTGCAAGATGAAAGAAGAAAGAGTTGCTGAAAGGATAAAAATGTCTTCCTTTTAGTGTTTATATAAATATTTTAAATAGAACCTGTATCTCAGTGATGCTGGGTAGAATATTACTGGTAGTTGAAGAGAATATTAATGTTGGATAAGCCTATTATATTTTAATTTTCTTTGACCCTGACCAAAGACTCCTCCATCTCCTGCAAAATCTATGTGTCACATTATCCAGACAGTGAGGGCAAGCTAAAAAAGCTTTTCCTAGTTGCTGAAATCAGACAATTCACAGGACAGATGATTCTATATTAACACAAAGAACAGAACATATTAGTCTCTTCTAGCAGCAGCTCCAAATGAGGGGCCAGAATTTCCACTGAAGTGCCACAAACGTTGTCATATTCGGAAAGACTATTTTTTCCCAGGCTTGTGAACCAGTAAATAAGTACTTTTGTTTGCTGTTATAGGAGTAATCTGAAATCCTAATCAGACATCCTCCTGAATTTGTTGCAGAACAACAACAACAAAAAAGTAGAATATAAAATATCTGACTTGGAAAACAAAAATCCATATAATGGACAAGACCCAATGGATCTGGTTTGCAATCCATTTTGTCAAATGTCAAAAAATTACTTTATTCAAACACAATGATTTTCATCAAAATAGTACCATCTTGAGGAGTAAATCAGTCTAACCACCTTGTTGCTTGTTTTATTGCTATTTCTTATATACAGGAAAAATGATCAGAAGAAGGACCATAAATCAACCATTTCAGGGGGATGGGAGGCCTTGTCCTTCTCAGATGGAACAATTCAAACCCTGTCCAGTAAAACCTTGTTATCGATGGCAATATGGTCAATGGTCTACATGCAAAGTAGAGGTAAAAGCCATATGGGACTTGTATATCTAATATATTTGTGATAGGCTCAGATACCTGCTTCATAACACTGTAAACAATTAGCTTCCACCTCTCCTATACAAAACCTAAAGATTTATTCTTAGTCTTCAAACCTGTCAACAAATACAAAAATGTCCTACAGATATTTGAAATATAACTATAAAATTTGGTACCTGAACAGCATCTTTGCTAATAATTGAAGTCCTTCTATTGTAAAAGAATACCTGTGGAAATAATTTGGCAGCCTAGAAGAGACTTCCACTTGAGATACTGCTGTGCTTGCAATTCAAAGACATGATCAGCTCCATGCTTTAAGAAACAGTGATACCAACCAGCAGAATTTTTTGGTTTGTTCTTTTTTGTTTCAGAATTATAGAACATTGTCTTTTTTTTTTTTTTTTTTTTTTTTTAAATGGACTGGATTAAAAAGTAGTTAAGGAAAACATTATAAGAGACAAAGAGACATATAGCTCCGATCTAGTCTTCTGGCACTTTCTTCTGTCCAGCATTCATGTATGTCCTCCTTCTCCAGGATGCTCAATGTGGAGAGGGAACACGAATGAGGAACATTTCCTGTGTGGTTTTTGACGGATCCATTGAAGATGTTGGCAAAGTAGTAGATGAGGAGTTCTGTGGAGAAATAGAGCCTATTATAGATGGCAATAAGAAGATGATACTTGAGGAAACCTGCGCTGTCCCTTGTCCAGGTAACAAAGCCATTCAAATAAATTTTGCATCTCAAGATTGGTTGGGTATCATTACAGTTGTCAGTGCCTTGCAGTAGCCACAGGCAATTAAATCTTTTTCACATGTTTTACTGATTGGTTTAATCCATCAAATGACCAGTGGAGTTATTTTCTTGTAATGTCTTCATGACAGTAAATTAAAAAATACCAGTTTTGAAATTTATAGAACTCATCTCGGTCACAGATTGTAAATAACAAAATATTTTTTCTCAAAATTATTTAAAGTAAACCTTGTTTTTAACTGTGTAAGAGAGAGTGTTATTTTACAGCTAAATACTTGAAGTGCTTAGATCTAACAATTTTATTAATAGTTTTAACATAGGCTAAGAACTAGATGCCTTTTGCATATGTCTAAGGAGGCTAAGCTAGGGAGTCTTAGTTTTTGTTTAAAAGGTCTATTCCAAATAAAATTAATATTTTGATCTCTGAGAAAGTGTGTTTCTGGCTGTTTAACTCTATGGATATGATATGCACAGTCATTGTCCTTGCAGACTGAATACAAAGAGCTGTTATGGATTATCAGGTCCATGACCCCGCCCATACTGACTAGGATTAAGAGCCTATAATAGTTATTTAATCTCTGGTAAAACTCCTCCAGTTCATTTCAAACACTTATATGTAGAATTTGAAGTATATTGGTGTTATTCAGTACTGTCATTAGTGATGAATCTTCAGAAGTAGTGTTTAACTCCATTTAGTTCTAATGTAGCTATCATTCCATGCCAGTAAGCTGGTTTTGTTCTCTTGCAAGTCTCCTCTGGCACAGAATTCTTTTCCAGTCCATTTCAGATTGGACTGAAGGTAAAGTTGCCTCAGTAAATAAGAAATAATAAAAACCAGAGAGGTTTCTGTCACTGCTTTGTGCATGGCATTGCAATTGCATGATTTTCACATATTTTTTACTTATTAAATGCAGATTGGAAGGATACAAAGCTTATAGTTTAGTTTTCTTGTTAGTCAAATTTGTATTAAAAAAGTATAGCTGCTTACTGCTGGCTTTTAAAATTTTGCTGAGCAGGACCTGTTCTTCAGTATTCTCATATTTAGCCAGCAAGAATAACTGCCCTGTGGGGATGTGCTAATGATACGCTCCAACTGATGTTTCAAAAAATCACTACTTGTTTTTCTATTATGTGTCCATCAGTTCTTCAATTATTAATTTCTTGGCATGTTTTCCTGACACTGGCGAATAAAACTCCTTCATAAATCAGGCTTCTGGACAACAGTACTGATTATTTCTGTCATCAGTAAGGTAGCATGAATTTTTAATAGGTCTTCCACTGAAATAATTAAAGATAAGATGTTTATTTCTGAGTCTGTGCACCTTCTAGTCCCATATTCCTATGGCAGTTTTAACAAAAAGGGCTCTTTTTGTTATGTATTTGACTGTCCTTAAATGTTCTTTAGCCAGTAATGCTAATTACTATCATTTGTATAATTTTATTTTTCAGTTTTATATTATAAATTTCTATGAATCTCGATTATCCTAATAAGAAATAGCCAGAGCAGACATTTTAATTACCTTTCCATTTCTCTTTCTTGCAAAGAATGTTCCATCAGTTGTCTCTACTGTCTGTTCAGAGAAATTTTGCATGAGGATAAGCAACTATTAATGTTTTTTTTAAAAGTAGACGACGTTTTCTCTTTCTGTGACCAAAGAAGAATTGTGAACAAGTTATATAAATTTGGCATAAAGCACACAGTGCACAATATCCTAATATTTACAAAAATACTCATTTTAGCGTTACTCAGAAATTCAAAATAAGAGTGATCTTATGAGAGTCCTATAGGACACTACGCTGCTTTAGAACTAATAGGTTTTTGTATAATCTTTTTATTACTATTTCGTATTGGATAGATATTCAAAGAGTGTCAAAATATTAGCTTAAGTATAAGTCACATTTAAAAAAAAAATGATGGGAACTCTAAAGAAAGAAAAAAATCAAGAAACTAGATTTTTACATTTTTTTCTCACATTCAGTGCGAAAAACTCTTCACATATGATGATTATTCATCTTACAAAACTGCTGTTTGACAGGGGACTGTTACTTGAGAGAGTGGTCAGAATGGAGCCTTTGTCAGCTAACCTGTATTAATGGTGAGGATCTTGGCTTTGGAGGGATACAAGTCCGATCTCGGGCAGTGATAATTCAGGAATTAGAGAATCAACATCTCTGTCCAGAACAGGCTTTGGAAACAAGACCATGCAATGGTAAGCACCAAAATATACTTAAGTCCTCTTCCTGTGAGAAAAAAAAATATAGAACAATAGTTTTGGCTTCTTTCTGTTCATAGTATCAAACTTAGACAAATACAGATTTGATAGACATAGAAATGCACTTAAATCTTTGTTTTCCAATTATGCAAAAATATTCAAATACAAAGTATCATATATTACCACGCCTTTGGAGAACTGATGATCCTTTTTTAATAATGAAATTTCTTTTATGATATGGGAAAAAATATTTGCCTTATCTGCTTGATAACAGTAATAAAACCAAATCTTTAAGTTTTGATACATAACCAAATTTAGATTTCTCACTGTGCTTTGAAGTGTTGTTAACTGCACGACAATGACATAAAAAAGTTTCAGTCATGCTTACCACTGGTACTGCTTAAAGTATCTAAGAAAAGTAATTTCCTATACAGAAGTTTCTTGTCCATTCAGAGGCTAGACAGATCAGGCAAAAACAAATTTTACATTTATAAAGGAGTTGAGTTGCAGAAGGACTTAATGATTTATTCCAGGCTATATGAGAGGTGTACAACAGAGCTGAGATATGAAGTTAGATGCAGCCCAGGCCATTTCACCAAGCACTGGAGCATTGTCTGAAGCTCAGTATTACCAGGAAAGGAACCTGACTCCTAAATGAGTTTTGAGCAACAGATGGGGCATAGCTATTATGAGGTTATTGGAAACTTCTGTGTTATCCATTAACTACATTAGGCTCATTCCATAATCAATGTGTATGACCATTATTAGTTGCTGTCTGGGACACATCCTGTCTATTCTGTACGTATCGAGTAAGTGCAGGAGACCTTAGGGCCTCCATGTGTGCAGGGCACCCTTTCAAGTTGCTGGGTAAAGGAGGAAGAGGCCTACATAGCAATAAAAGCTGTTAAACACAATGAGTATGGTCTCATGATAAGTGTGGCTGCCAGCAGTGGTAGCCAAAAATCTTGTCATCAAATGTCTTGAAACATGAATGTTCTCTGTGTAGATGGCCAGTGCTATGAATACAAGTGGATGGCTAGCCCATGGAAGGGATCTTCTCGAACTGTGTGGTGCCAAAGGTCAGATGGTCTAAACGTCACAGGTAACTATTCTTTTTATATACACACAAAAGCTTGGAAAACAGGTAGATAACGTTTTCTCCCAACAAAAATCTACTAAACCTACATTTTCCTGATATATGAATCAGTGTGCTGTTCTCTTCAGTCATAATGGGTTTGCATATTAAAGCTGTCATTTATTTTCAAAAAGTATGCAGCATGCAATGCTAAAAGTAAATAATATCAGTATTGTCTTCTGTGCTGGACCTGGAATGGTTAACATTGCATATTTTTTAGCACATATTTTGACACTTCTAAATTTAGTTTCAGATTTCAAGCCCAAAACCGAATGGCACTTTTATATATTACAGGTCATTTCAGGGCCTGTACAGTGGCAGAGAAAGATGCAAAGCTTGATAATATCATGCATCTCCTTAGAATTACAAAATATCAAATTTTAATAAATGTGCTATTGTAAGTTTATTTCTATAGTTATGTAAACTGATATTTCAGTGGACACCTATGGGATGTAGTTACTTTTTTGTGCAAACCAAAGCACACAACACCATGAGTTAAGAATGACTGAGGTCTTCGAATTCAAGAAACTCTTCATATATATTTATATTTATTTATGAGAATTAGCTATTAAGCTAAGAGTTACATATTTGTTCTTTAAATAATTTTATATCAGCCCAGGTGATAGTAAAAGAACCCTGGAGGTTGTAAGCACATCCCCAGTTCCAGACCAGTCAGGTCAATCACTGAAGGGAAGCTCTAATTCATGGACTACAAATACAAGTTCCATCTTGATGATGGAACACACCACTACTGTCCGTTGTAACAGTAGAAATAAAATATCTGTATTATTTTGCAGTGTTTTGAAAGAATACTTAGTAGATTCAAGTCTCTATTACAAGTGTCACCTTGTGCTATAAGAATATTAAAATGCATCATCTTCACAATGCATGTAACAGACCATTATTTACCTTAATTACCTCCTCTCTAGCTAGGATGCTTGTATGCTAAGTAAAACTCTAAGAATTCTTTTTAAGATAAACATACGATATTATCTACTACAGTTCCTACAGGACTTCAAAATGGAGATCATCTTAGCAGTTATGGCTCTGAGATGTTAAAATCAAAATACATACATAAATCGCCATCAGTTGCATAAAAATAATAGTTTGTTCTGATGTCACTGCATAAATCCATGTGATAAATTCCAGAAAAGATAAGTGTATGGATATGTATTGTTGGCAGATTTTTTTCATGACAGGACCTCCTAGGCAGACTAACCTTGGACCTATATCATATTTCTTCTTTCAGAGTTCATTTCTGTGTGGTCTTAAAGCTCTGGTAACTTTCTGATTTGAAATGAAGACTAGTAGAAAATTCCAGATAACGTAATCACTGGTTTCCATGCGATGAAAACCTATATTTTTCATATGTTCCTGATAGTTTTTGACCAAAGCACTTAAGTACAATGTTCTCAAGAACTTCTCTGCATGAAGTATACAGTCATGAACCAAATTGTAATTTACATTTGAACATTTTTTTTGTCTCTAACATAAAAAATTTAATTTAGACATTATGAAATATTTATTATTGAGTCCTGTTGGTATTTTAAGGCCTTTATTTCTTTACTTACTTGTATAATATTATTGTTCTGAATAGTTCTTTTTTGCTTGAAGGTGTTGTTTCCCATGGGCGATGAGGCAACTCTTTCCTTCTGCAGCTTCCTTGGATGACTGATATTTTATTACATAGATTCCAACAGGCATGTGATTTGTATGCTAGGATGTATGAGTTTTCTTTCTGGGATGGGGAAAACTTACAGTAACTAGCAGGATTTTCTTTGTTCTTGATTGGCTATCTTGTTAACACCTAGATCTACATAACCACATCTAACTGCATCTGCTATGGTTGCAACCAACCTCACCTATCAGGATTTCATCATCATATCACACCAGTATAAAAATGTTATTAATTTGGGAGATGCAAGACGAATTGTCCTTTAGAGATAGAAATTTATAACTATGTGATGCATATCCCTCTTCTATAAGCTAGAAGCAAACCCAAGTAAATTCAAATTTATCCTAAATGTATTTTAAAGTCATTCTGGCTGTAATGATAGTGAAAGCCTGATTGTGTGTATTGGTCCATAACAATAACTGCACTGTACATAAAGCTGTAGACATGAGAACTAGAACTGTATAAAAATGAAGAAGCCTGAAACCAACTATATAATCAATATCATCACAGTCAGTACATGCTTTATTGATACGACTTCTTTTCTTCTAAAAAAAATCTCTTACATTAGCATTAAGTGTGGCTTCATAAAAGGCAAAGCTATGATGTGTGAAAGAACTATTGAGGAGCAGCTGAAAACGGGTATCTATGCATAAACTGGATGACTAGATTGTTTTCAGTCATCAAATAAAAATATAAATCAAGAAAATGCTTTTATTGTCTTTGTGGTCACAGTTTTAATATGTAAGTCATAAAAAGAGCTCTAGAGAACCAAAATCTGTTCCCTCAAGCACAACAAAACATTTAAACTTTTTTGAGCAATTCACCAAAGGAACAAACGGGAAAACAAAGCATTCACTTGCCAAATATTAGTTCTTTTAAATGCACATGAATGCAAATACATGTGCTGTATCTGTACTCCACCTTTAGGAAAATAGTTGATATGAATTATCCTTCACCTTGGAATAAGAGGAGAATTCTTAAATTCAAATTAGCAATACATTTTTAATCTATGGCGCACTGTAGCAAGTAATGACATCAGTGGTGAGGTATTACCATATCAAAATATGATCTTCTGTCCTACAGGGGGCTGTTTAGTGATGCACCAACCAGATGCTGACAGGTCATGTAATCCACCGTGCAGTCAACCCCACGCTTACTGCAGTGAGGTATGTGCAACTGCATTGGAGCGTGAAACACCCTCATGAGGGCTTCCCACGCCTCCCTCTGTATTACAAAGATTATGCCAACAAAAGATATTTTCAGAGATTTTGTTGCTCATTAATTTGTTAAAATCAACCTGAGGCCATTTTTGACCTTTCAAGTAAATATCTAATAGTCTCTTTAGATTTGGTAACTACCTGCATAAAAATACATGGAGAGGTATTTTCCAGTCTAGCATTCATCAGAATAGACTTCTTTTCCAGTCATCTGTGTTGTTATGCTTTATGGTTCACAGAAAACCATGTTTTTCTGCTACACAGAGTAAAACACTTGTTCCCTACAGACTAGAACATGCAGCTGTGAAGATGGATACACTGAAGTTATGTCCTCTGATGGCACACTTGAACAGTGCACTCTCATCCCAGTGGTAGTGATCCCCACCATGGAGGACAAAAAGGCAGATGTGAAAACTAGTCGAGCTGTGAACCCTACCCAGCCATCCAGTAACCAGTCAGGACGAGGAAGGACCTGGTTTCTACAGCCTTTTGCGCCAGGTGAAGTCATGCAATGAGCAGTTCTTAATGATAAGTACTGCTGGAGGGTTTAGCGTTTACATTTTTGTGGTGCTGAGGAAGAAAAGAAAAGCCCTTAAGTGTTAATTTAAGAAGACAGGCATAAGCCCTGACTGAAAAGACATTATGTCTTAGCAAACCCTTATCCTTCTCAGCTACTCCATCAATATGTTTAATGAAATCTTATATTGCAGATATCCTTTTAATCCCTTCTACCTGTTTAAATTCACAAAAGCTATTGAAATGTGACCTTGGAAGGGAGTTGGCTGCAAAGGTGCAAGCCAGGATATTAGATTTTGCTGTCTCAACCAATAATGCTATTGACAGCGGAATGAAAAGGTAGCTTAAAATTTGAACTGCTTAAAATTTGCAGCCGTAGCATAAGTTGTAGGAAAATAATCAGTGTAGATGTGCTAATGCTTTTCTGCCATATCCATATTTGAACTAACTCGTGTTAGACAAGAGCTAACCATAGTATTGGTATTTAGCACAGACATGCTCTAAGTCTCAATAGACAGTATTCACTTCTATGATGGAGCATGATTTATTGCTGAGCAAGGACTTATGTGCAAGAGTGGCAAGAAATATATTGTAAGATGGTTATCCCATAAAAAGTATTTTATAAAGTCCATCATATAGTCAGCTTTCTGTAAATATTTCCTTGTATTATTAAGCATCAAGCTAAATAAAACAAAATTAACAAAGTATTTTCACAGTTAGATAAATTATGCTTGTCCAAAATGTTAATTAGCTGAAGAAAGCAATTGATTATCTTGCCTTTTAAATCTCATAGAATTAAATATTCCAACACACTTGTGTCTTAGGGTGTTCATTTCTTTCTAAAGCTTTTATGAATGTTTTTAATCTGAGAATTAAAACCAGTATCTTTACATGTACTATTCATAAAATGCTGCAAATTGAGAAATACAATATTCCTAATAAGCATATTAAATCATGTTTGGTTGAGAAATGCTTCTGTTAGATTCCATTAGTTTACTAGTATTTACTGTTATTTGTACTGTCATACTATATTTGATGCTTTCAATAAAATGGTCTTTACTCCACTTAGATAACACTTTAATTCATAATAAAAAAAAAACAAAGAAAATTAAGTTTTTCTGGTCCTCCTTTAAAAAAAACCCAGCATCTTACCAAATATGTTATGTTTTACTCATTCTAGCTAATGGCACCTGAAAGTGCCAGAGAGCGGGTTGTAGCAGCCAGAGTGCTAGCAATAAGCAAGTGCCAGATAGTTGCCTTCAACTATTTAGAAACGTGGATGGTTATGTGAGCTCAGACAGGGGTTTTTTTGAGCAAGGGGCAGTTGATATATTTTTTAAAATTCACTATTTTCCAGAAATTGAAGTTAGGAAGGAAAACATAGCTTTTTAAAAAAAAAAAAAAAAAAATGGTATTCAATAGAGCAAATACTTTATCCAAAATATGAAGATATGAGCAGATGTGGAAGAAAATTACCATCTTGCACTTCAGATTAGATTTATGCTTGATTGTTTTAGTTCCAGGATTGTGTATCTATGAGTTACTCTGGCATCATTATTCCTTTCCTCACAGTTTCTAAGTCTAGATTTAAAAAAGTTCTTCCATTGTCTTCAGCAAATGATATTGAATTTCCAGATAGAAAGGTATTAAAACTATCCTCTTCAGGTGTCTGTGCTGATTTATTACCCAAGAGAGATGACTTAGAGATGCCAATTCCCTTGTATACTTAGAAATAATCTGTCCAGTGGGAATTCAGAAAGCCTGAGTTAGATGCTTGTAGTTGCATAATATGAATGACCCCCATGAACAGAGTTCCCTGATTTGATAAAAATAAATAAATATATAGACAAGGGTATTGTCAGTCCTTTTATTCAAAGAGATAATACTATTTTAAAACAAGCCAACAAAAACAACCAAACTCCCTTACATTTTCCAATGGAAATAAGCCAGGGAGAGAAGAAACCAACCTATTTAGCAGTACTGAAGTTTGAATTCCTCTCATTCATATTGTCATATCATTGGATATATCAGCTCAAATCTACTGTTCAATCCATCTTTAATGGTTCAGTTATTTCAGTTATATTGGTTATAGTTTTTCATTAGATTGTTTAATGTGATGAAGCTTAAATGTTTCTATATTAATTAGTCTTGAACAAATTATCCACATGACTGCAAGACTTTGCTTTGCTAGAGAACAGAAAGCCTGAACATAACTCCACAGCAACAGGGAGGGCTACTGTGAATCTCAACAAAGTCAGTCTGGCTAATTTTTTTGTTATTACTCAGCTGTGTTTATAATGCCTTTTTTATTCTACAATGGTGTCAGGAAGCAAGAAGTACTTGGTAAGAAAAATTTTAACTCTGTTTGCTTCCATTAGACATCTACATGGTTTCATCACATAAAAAATTTACCCCTTGTAAATGAAAAAGTTCAGCTTTTTTTTTGTGGAACTTTCATCATCAAGGAGATGCTACAAGGGAATCACAGAATGTTAGGGGTTGGAAGGGACCTCCAGAGATCATCGAGTCCTACCCCCCTGCCAGAGCAGGACCATGTAGTCTAGGGCAGGTCACACAGGAACGCATCTAGACGGGTCTTAAAAGTCTCCAAGGTCGGAGACCCCACAATCTCCCTGTGGAGCCTGTTCCAGTGCTCTGGAACCCTTTACAGTAAAGAAGTTCTTCCTCATGTTGACATGGAACTTCTTGTGCTCCAGCTTGTGACCATTAAACTGTGTCCTATCACAGGGCATAAATGAGAAGAGATTGCCCTTTCCTTCCTGACTCCTAGCCCTCAAATATTTATACACATTAATTAGATCCCCCCTAAGTCTTCTCTTCTCCAGACTAAAAAGCCCGAGGTCTCAGCATCTCCTCATACGGCAGGGATTCCAGTC
>NW_008622130.1:0-32725 GCF_000691845.1 Merops nubicus
AAATTAAATAATTTAATTATAATTTTTATAAATTGACTTATAATTAAGGGTATTGATTATTCTGCAATGCATTTGTAGCAATCTTTCCTGTTTAAATACCTCTCCTCCTAAACAGAATAATATTAAAACATTAATTGAAGCAGGGTCACAGTCACTGTTGCTCTTTCTGTCTTCCACCTTAAGAAATTCTAAATACTATTGAGCGATAGGTCCTTTAAGTGACTTGAGAAAGGTGTACTTAAATCAATCTTACAATCAGGGACGAGAGCATGTCCCTGAAACATGTGATTTCTTTGTCCTGAAACAAATGCTTTTCAATAACACTGCTTTGTGAATCTGTTTAAAATAATTTTCTTATTTATATTTAAGTTTTCATGCTGAGTGAACCACTCTCAAACAATGTCATTTTCCCATCATTAAAGTAATTAATTAATATACACACCTGCTCTTTAGTACATTTTTTTCAGTTTTTGTAATATTTTACCTTAAGTATATATCACCTTTTAAGTTTCACTTAAAATAACAGACAAATACCAAGCTGAGGTTTTCCCTTTGCTAGTTAATTTGGCTAGTTAACTGATTATTTTTAAAAAGTAATTTTTGGGATGATTTCTACAGTGGAGTGCCAATGGATACGTAATCCCTTTCTTCCAGTGGATTTAGTGTCCTTTTTTTCTGATAAAGCAGGAAGTATGCAATGTCATGATAATACCTCTACAAATCATGGAAAGAATATTTTAAAAAATAGATTGCCTATCAAGTGAGACATCTTATCTGTTGCCTAAAAGAAAGGAGACACAATCAGGATTCATTGGCCAATTTGATTTCAGAGCCTGACAGGCTGAAGTCGTGAATTTGTTATGCCCTAAACTACACACACATCAATTTGCACATATCCAGGGCCTGACAGATGCAATGCTCCAGTTGATTCCAATATAAACACTGTTAATGTACTGTGAAATGGCTCTCCTGAAGCAGCATAAACATTTAGTCTTTTCATTAGAATAGTAACTTGTAAATTACCATATTTAAAATGGAACACAAGACCACATTAAAAAATTAGGTGAACCTTATCCCATAAAATTAAGAGGTTGACCTTGAAAGTTCTTGACTTCATTAAGCAACTAATAGATATTAGACCAATAATATGCCTTTAATTCAGGAACCCAGCTTCTGCTTTAGGGATATTATCTTAAAAGTTTTAATGTGGATAATGGTGTAAATTATTCTCTGTCACAGAAAGAAACTTTTCCCAAAATGGAAACAGGTACAAAACTGCAATTTCATTTGCATTCCTGACACCTGATGATCAATTTTAGCAGATATCTTCTTTTCACAAACTGTATTTTATTTGACTCATTGATAAGACATCCCTTATTGCTAAAAAGCATTAGTTTAATATACCTGATTTCCATTACATCACGGTTAGTTAAATTAAAAACATATAATTTTGGTGACCATGAGATGTGATAAAAGAAAACAGGGTTGTTGAGGAAGTTTTTTCCTAAACTTTATTTCTGTTGCTAGGGCAACCATATACTCAATACTTCTACAGATTATGCTCAGTGTAACTGAGTCACTTAGAGTGCAGTGGACCCAGGTAGTAACAGGCTCAAACACATAAAGGAACATATCAGGTTTGTATCTGAATTATCTATTTATGTTCTGAAAGGAACAATAATCTTCTTGGTATGCTTTTGGTTAGTTATTTTGTTGGATTTTTTTTTTTTTTTGTTTGTTTTTTTCTGAAATAAGAAGAAGTTTGCAAAAATTGTTTGCAAGGCAGAGAAAATGTAAAGTCAAAGTGTAAAGAAAATTGTGATGGCATGGGCCATGGTTTTAGCTGTGTGATGTCCATGGTATCTTCATTTCCCAGGAAAAGTACAGCCTGGAAAGTCAGACACTAGTTACTGCTCTCTCTGAATGCATCATATATAACTACAGAAGGTAATGGGACTACAGGTGCTGGAGCACTGCTGTGGAATGAATGGAAAGAAAAAATCCAAGTCTACAGGCAAGACAAATCTATTGTATTTTTACCATGATATTACGCTTCACAATGTCATCAAGGAGATAAAAATGAATATACTTAAGCATTGTAGAAACTGACAAAGACAGGAATACTGTCATTTGTAGGTGAAAAAAAAAAAAAAACTCAAGACCATTCACGTCAATTTTCTGTCTTTAAAGAAAGAAGAATAAAGGCTTGGACAGAAATTTCCAGTTGCAGGAGCAACAGATTTGGCATATCACATTTCAATAGTACAAGGAAAAGAACCAAGTTAAATAACTCTGTGGGAATATACTTGCTAGTTCTATTAAAAAATGTTGTAAAAGACTCTCTTTTACTAACCACTTGGGCGGTAGTATAAAATATGGCTGTGATACCTTGGGAGTACAGTACATATATAGTAAAGAAGTTATTTGTTAAAATTACACTAACGTGTCAGCTAGAAGAAAAACCTGTTATTAAGTACAATAAGGTGTTATTAATCACTCAGGCTAACTTTCAAGTCCTCACACTGACTTCTTTCAAACTCACAGGACAGAACTTTAAGAGAGTTACGATTCATCTCAGTGCTAGTTAGACACTTGCTATCCCCAAAACCTGGAAAACCAAGGATTGTTTCCAAATTCTGAGTGATGAAGTGAGGGCTGTTTTGGACAACTTCAAAATGTGATCACTCTGACGTCAAGGAGCCTCATATACATTATTAATTGTATGAAAGAGCCCATATGAGGGAAATAATTTTATTGATGTTCACATAGGACAAGTATAAATTATGGCATTGCATCTTACAGAACAGCACTACAAAAAGATTGAATGTGAGAAAAAAGACATCAGATTTTTCACCTAAATATGCAAGAGGAATTTTTCATTAAACTGTCATGAGATCCTTTGGACAATGTCTGTGTTAAAAAGGAAGGAAAACTATGATTAATGAAGAAATTTTCTGGCAGTATGAGTAAGTCATAGTGGAATAATGTCCGGATAGCAGAAAGTCCTCTTGCTTGCAACCTTTGTCCTATCTGTTTAAAGAATGCATATTTACTTAATAAGTGTTAATCGTGGTAAAGATTTAGAAATATGCCTACAGACGTAAGTTACATTTGAAATATTTTGAAGTGTTAACACCAAAGCTATTTTTATGGAAGACTTTAAATATATTTAGAATATTTTAACATATTAGTTCTAGTCATAGCAAGAGAAAGCCTTGCATCAGGTTTTTTTTTTCTGTAATGTTTTCTTGCCTCCCTACCTGTTTTCCAACATTAGCTTTACAGCATACTTTTTCAGAAGTTATTCCAATATGTAAGATATGATCTATATTTATTTATTGTGATAACAAAAAACACAGGCTTACTTTGAAGCAGAGGGTGCATGTTAAGAAATTATAAGTATTTATCATGATTGTGAGCATGGTTAAGTTTGAGGCAGAGATATGTTTCTTCCTTCCATCACACAGAGAACTGTGGAGTAGAGCTGAGGGGAGTGGGGAAATACTTCCCTGAAACACTGAGTAGCAGCTGGAGACCTCTATGTTTCAGGTCTGCCAAAAAAAAAGTAAATAAGGGACTTAGATAAATGCCCTCCTACTCAAACTGACAGAAAGTAATAAGTAAACACAGGTTATGGAATGAAAAAAAAAAAAAAGGGAAGAAAATCACAGAGGCAGTCAGCCACTAAAATATTCCTGCCTTTGAAAATTTCAACTTACGTGTCTCGGGTCCAGCAACATCACAGTGGACTGACTGAACCACAGATCATTTTTTCTGCATCACAGATGAATGACAACTGAGTCTCCAAACCCTAAGTATATGGTAGAATTTCAAGGACCATTTTTTTTTAAAGCAAATGCATCCCATTACAAACACTGATCTAGGAAGATTTCGAAAGCCTTTTAATATAAAATAAACCTTTCTTAATTATGCACTTATTCTCTCAGCATCTGAAGTCAGAATACTAAAAAGCAGTTATTGCAGACCAGCCTAAGTTACACAGATGCAAGTACTTGGCCCTGGCAGCAACATATTTGATGTTTATCCATATTCGTTATTCACTAAACAATTTATATAATATTCATCTATAATTTCTTGCACATTCTAATAGAGAAGTTTTGTCACTTGGCTGCTTTGCATACAGCAAATGCAGCCTAAATTAATTCAAGTTTCTTTGAGTTCATGCTCACTGATTGTTTATGATATGTTTATGTTCTTGTATATGAAGCTCTAATACCTGTGTTTCTAAGGGTGATAGAAAGAAAGTTATGAAATATTTGAGTAAAAAAAGACTCTAGAAGTGCCACTAACTAAACACAGAAGTTGTTTACATTTGAGTATGGAACTGATTCATATGTCTGTTTGTGGCTTGGTTTGTTGCTCACTTGCACCTGGGCAATCAGTTACACCTACACAGAAGGAGTGTAAGATGCTGTCATCCACTTAGGATTGTGGATTAATTATGGATTTTCTTGAAGAAGTAAAAACAGTGAGTCATTCTGCATAGGTATGAATGCAAACCAGGGAAAATTCATATGATTCAAAGAAGACTTTACATTTATAAAATTACAAGAAAAAAATTTCAAAGGTCGTTGTAATTCTGTCCTCACAAAACTCACAGAAACACAGAATGAAAAGTTTATATGCTTCCAAAAATGTGATGCTCATACACACACACACATCATCATAACAACACAGGACTCCTGACTTGGTGGACACCAAATGATGCATGCAGAGAAAGTCTGAAACATGGCTCAAGCAGAAGTGTCAAGCACTCCCAAGAGGACAAATGTTTGGTTAATAGAGTACTGGTAAGAAAACAGTCAAGTATGAATCTGAGCCCCCTGTGGAGCCCATGCTACATCTGGGGACAGGTACTTCCAGTGTGGTTTTTCACCATGAATGTTTATTCTAGCAGAAAGTCTTGTTTCCTGCATTCTATTAGAGGCTAATTTTACATTTGATCAGTTGTGAATAGTACTACAGAAAAGGAAATGAAGATAACGTATTTCTAAATATCTGTCACACAAGATCTCTGAAGTTTTGTGTCTGTATATAAGGCTTCAGATTTTCTTACCTATTTTAATTGCTTGCATGTTATAGCTGAAAGGAAATTTTATGGGTCTACAGAATCATGCTGTCTTGATGAAGACTTCTCAAGTGAACTCACAAAAACTCTAATGAATTTTAAATTAATTAATGATTACTCAGTTGAAGGAATGCATTGTAAGGTTTTTAAAATTATGGAGGGCAAGGTTAACATTATATACTAGGCAGAAATTCTTCACTGTGAGTGTGGTGAGACACTGGAACAGGTTGTCCAGAGAAGTTCTGGATGCCCCATCCCTGGAAGTGTTCAATGACAGTTTGGATGGGTCTCTGAGCAACCCAGCCCAATGGAAAAATGTCCCTTCCCATAGCAGGAGAATTGGAACTAGATGAACTTTAAGGTTGCTTCCAACCCAAACCATTCTATTATCTGGATTGAAACATGGGTAGATACATATTAGTACATTGAAAAGGAGAGAGAAAACAAAATCGAAAGCCAGCAATACAAAACTCCAATTCTTTTAAACTTATTTCTAAAACACATCACTGTCAGTCTCCAAAGAGGATAGCTCATACTTATATTCATACACAATCAGCTGCTCATGAGGCAATTCAGCATCTGTTGCAAATATTCACCAGTAGCAGGAGTTACCACTGTTAACGAATTTTCAAACATCACCTGACTGTACTAGTTAATACTAACAAATCATAACCATTAATAAAAGCCTGTGAACTTGGTTGCACATGACAAATTAGTCCACTCACTTACATGGCTTAAATAACAGGAAAAAAATATCCTCTGTGTTCAGAGGACAGCTTCCAATTTTTATTATTCAGAGAATAATGTTCTTAAAGGAGAGGATATCCAGGCTTTAAAATTTAAAATTTTTTTAAAAAAAAATTTCAGGCTTTGACTGAAACTTTGAAGTCTGGCATCTGAAGGGACCAAATCACACTTTGCCAAAGCTGAACAGAATAATTACTTCACTAATCTTGCAGACTACACTATACCTAGTATACCAATTGCCTTTTTTTTGGAACTGTATACCTTTGCTAGATCATACTGAGATGGCTATTGAACATAATCTCAGATCTTTTTCTCTTTGTGGTAAAATATCTATTGAATTTTGTCTGGTTTTAATACATTTCAAACACTAATCTCTTCTCTAGGGTCCTTTTAAACCATCTCAGATTGATTAAACTACTAATTTAAAAGTGAACATTTTCCCTTCTGTCACCCTTGTAATTAATGAAAATATTGCTGATGTTTGCACAATCTTCCTTGATTTATATTTTCTTGCTGAAAATAAAGCATTTGTGGTTATTTTGATTTTTCTGATCACTTTTACATCATTTTTGTAACACTGTGTGACACTTCCGTAACACCAATATATAATTTCATGACTGTATTTTTTTAATCATGAAAATGTTTCAAATTGAACCAAAAACCTTACTATAATCAAAATATATGTCAAATATTTCACTTCTTGTTGCATGAGATTTGAATGATTTGATGTGAATCTACAATTCCAGTATCTGTTTCACCACATTTTTCCACTTGAAAATAACTAACTTCTCTAAGCAGCTTATGTCAGGCTTTTTGTGCTGCAGACTGATTACCTATATCCTCATTATTTGTACTAATTGTATTAGCCCCATTATTACCTGACCTTTTTAGCAAAAACTGTAACCAGAGTTAATTCAAATCAGTTTTATTGCCCCCATGAATGAATAGTAGACTACAAATGGTAGGATTCATACTTGTGTGGCTTGAAAACAGTTGTAAACTCAGTGAAGTAGTGTAATTGTGGCAGTATAACAGCATTTTGTAAAACTTTAACACTTCTAAAGCATACACGACCAGCAGCAAGCATTTTGTGAAACAGCTAAGTATAAATGCATAATTAATGTTTGAGTGTAAGTGGGCTAATGGAGAGGTGGCACAGTCACTCAGTGGAAGCGTGGAAAGGATGTTTCAGTGCTGAATTCTGCAAGAACTAAGCTTGTAGAGCAAGTGGGAAGGATGTTTGGTGAAACCAGAAAAATCCTGCTCTTCTGTTTAAAATTAACTATATTCAGGGCAAATGAGGCTACCAACTTTTATTTTGGGAAGAGGGTTGAGGAGCAGGCAAGATGAGAGAAGGGGAGGAGGTCACTTGCTCCAGTCCAAGCTGCATTGCCTAGATCTTGACCTCTAAGACCATCAGGGCCTTTCACCACCAGCACTCCCTACATGCATCAGCTGCATGTCACTGTATAACAAAACTAGTTTATCATAACCTTCTTAAGGGCTGTTTCTTTGCATAAGTGATGTGAATGCCTGACAGTGATTAAATGCTCACCATTGTCAGTGTGTGTTACTAATGAGTGCTAATCCCATGGAGTATTGCTCCTGAAGTTTGAAGCAGAGCTGATTTGTCAATCTCCTAAATGCTTCCATCACTGTGATAATTTTACTAACCTATGCATAGACCTATATAAGTTGTATGTGTATTATATATATTTGTATATCTGATTTAAATTTGTATATACATAAATGCAGAAATCAATCACATATATGAATACAGTTGTAACAAAACTAGTGGTCAAAGGATGTCAAAACTATGAACTGCTGTTGTTCTTCATTGACTGCCAGACTTGAGTCTTCCTCATGCCACTCATATAGTCTAAGAATGGTATCTTGACACTTCTTGTGTCCTCTTCTGTCTCTATGTAATTCTGTGAGAATGTGTCTTCTGATTTTGCCCTTCCATTTGTGGTTAGTACATCTGCTAAATCTTAATTTAACATCAGATGAGCCAGGCATGAGGTCTGTTCATACCCTGAGATGTTACTTCATATACAGGCATATAGCAAAAAGAAGTAGTTGAAATGTTTAAAAGCAGTTATACCAACAATTATAATCTGTGCTTGTGTTATTAACATAAGTAGCATGTTAGATTTATTATCTTATCAGCTAACTGACCTCAGATTGCTCAAACTTTACTATAAACTTTTTCAGTTATTTATGAAGTTAGGTGTTTTGTTTTAACCTGTTTTGTTTTTAAACTGACTTATTTCCTAAACTTGTTAAGCTGTGTCTTCTCAGTTTAGGAATCTGATCCTTAGAATTCTTTTTGTCCTTTAACTGAATAAGGGACAATGTTTTTAAGCTAAAAGAGGGTAGATGAGGTTGGTGAGATATTGGAAGAGATTGTCCAGAGAATTTGTAGAAGTTCCATCACTGAAAGTCTTCAAGATCAGGTTGGATGGGGCTTTGAGTAACCTGATCGAGTGGAAGATGGCAGGAGTAGGCCAGGTGATCTTTAAAGGTCCTTTCTGGTCCAAGCCATTCTAGGATTTTGTGATTCTGTGTACTCTGTTACAATTTCTATTTAATTTTATTTTTATGATGAATTCTGTTCTTTGTGAACTTGTGTACATAAAGTGGGATCCATCTCAACTAATTAAAAGCTATGGCTATATAGCCCAACCAGTTTGATAGTCAAAGGAGGATTATCTGTTGTGTTTAGAAGCCACAGTACAAAGATTGAAAAGAAATTTTGGATTGAAAGTACTTGAGGACAAATACATTTCATGTGTAGAAACCCTTAAAAGGATAGAAAAAGAGCTCATTTTCACAAAATGGTATCATAAGTCCATGTACCTATAGTGTCAAAAGATCTGCTAGAGATGTGTCACTATCAGGCTCATAAAGTGAGTATACATAAAGTGAGTAAAGTGAGTGATTTGGAAATGAATTCTAAAGTAGAATTTGCCTAAAAAAAACATAGTCTTCTTTGTCTCATGGATCAACTTCACATGCACTCATCTTCATCAAATTCTTTGGAAAGCAGTCTTTATGACATGGATGAGGAGAGTTTTGATTACATTAAATATCACTGACTGAAATGAAGATTCAGTTTCCAGACATACTACAGGTCTGTTATGGGCACAACACAGAGGACATCTCAAGTGATGTCACAGGAAAGAAACTTTAACAGCTCTCAGGAAGAGAAGAGTTTAATCTTTTTGATTATTATTGTTGAAATATTTGGTTTCCTATGTCTGCTAAGTGATAATTTTAAAGCCAGCCTGTGTTGTGAACAGTATGGTAGACGGAAGAAGAGAGTTCAAGTTTTCTATAATCTAGCAGGATACTTTTTTTATTATTATTTTTTCAAGAAACACAACAAATGCAGGTGACTTCCATATCCAACATAAAACTGACAATAAGAATGAGAATCAAGTCTCAGAAGCTTGTGATATTTTTTTAATATTATGGGAAAAGAACAGAACCAAACCAAAGCAAACCAAACCAAAATACCACATTCCAGACCTGCTTTGATTTGAGGAAAAAAACCAAAATCAGTAAGCTAATTATAAACAATTCTATATGCTTTTTTGTCAAATTAAAACCATATCCTGGAAGCTAAAGTATTTCTTCAGTGCATAGGCTTTGCTTTTTCTTATTGTCTGTACTGTTATCCTAATGCTTAACATGTTTCTCTTAGTATCTGCAGTACCATTTAACCTGATTATGACTGGGCTCTGGTGATAGATCCAAGCATCACATTGTGCAGGTGATCCAGAACAGAAAGGGACCACTCCTGTATCTCTCCAAAAGAAACACAGCAAGTCAGCAATCTGTAGACTCTGTAGTTAATTTAGTCTGCAATAAAACTGCTCCTGATTGTTAGATCCCAGTCCCACATAAAACCTCTGTTACGTAAATGCCATTTCAGCCCTGAATGGGATGAAGTCTGAGATTTGTGTGCTTCTATTGTTAAGGGACAGAAATGGAGGGTTCTCAGAATGTTCAAAAATCCAAATCAGATAAGGCTCTCACAAAAAAAATCTGATTTCTTTTATAAATTACTTCTTAGGAATTACAGATGAAAATATTGTCATACCAAAGATCCAGTTTTTCTTCAATTAAACCATTTATGAAGAAAGAAAAGCTGGCTGCCATAAGTATAACTCTTTTTTTCCAGTTTAGGTCAGACTTAAGTAGTGAACTGTCATTTAAAATATCTTAGTTTATTTTTAGGAGTGATTATCTAGACTTTTAAAATGCTTGGCTTCAATTCACAAAGAATTTTGGGGGAAGGTAATATCTTGATTTGATTTGATTTGAAAAGGTTTGTATGTCTGTACGTGGAAGCATAAAAATGATTGCATTGATCTAGAGGGACAGTGAGTGCACTGTAATAGATAAATCACACTCATTCTGAACCCAGACCTAATTTTATCAAATGAATCTTGAAGGAAAAGGTATTCCACAAAGATATCTATTACAGCTACAACTTGAAAAACTTGCTTGTTAAAAGCATTTATCCTCACAGTGATGTCATGCTGTGTATGAGAGTACATTAACAAAAGGCAAAGCAAGAGATGCTAATTAGCCGCTTTTAAAAAGTGAATACAAATATGACATAGAGGGGTTTTATGAACACATAAGGGAAATTACAGCGATAAGCCAACAGTGGTGTGCCAAAACATTGGGGCAGTCTGTCCTACAGCACCAGCAAACTTTTGCACACTGACATGGAGGGCTGTACAGCAATTTCATTACGTGTTCATTGAACCAGAGTGCCCCTTTCGTCCTTGGAGGATCATTACAGATGTCTGTAATTTAGAAGAACATTCCTAAACCTATTAATCCAGGGTCTGTTTCCAAAGCGTGATTTGATCAATGGCATTAAGTGGTTGTTTTCCTTGTTTCAACCTCCAATCTGAACAAAAAAAACCCAAACAAAATCAAACAAACAAACAAACAAGCAAACAAAAAAAGAAACAGGCAAACACAAACAGCAAAAAATAAAAGCTCAGCACATTCCAAAGACAATTTATTTTTCCTGTGTTACACAAAGAATTTTTGTTTGTTGTTGTTTTCATATTGACATATTCAGGGTTTAGTTTATATTTTGGTGGTTTTGGTTTGGTTTTGTTAGTTTCTTTATTTTTGCTTTTGTTTATTTGTTTGTTTGTTTGTTTGTTCCCTAACATATATTAACTAGGCATATCTTAAAACATGTTCTACATAAAAAATTACATTGCATGTAGAAGATGTTGGTCACTGTCTCAAAGTTCCCAAAACGTAATTTCTAAAGAGTGACTGTAATTAAGATAAGCAACATTTATGTTATTTGTATATGTTAGCTACAGTGTTAACTAAGCTGAACTCACTCTTCCACACCAAAGACTGGTATCTTACAGCTAAGCAGGTACTTCTGATGGAGTATAGAGTACACCTGGCAACGGAGTGTATACTTTGCAGTTAGCATAATTACTGTCAATTTCCTCCTAAGAAATGTAATTTTGGTTTATGAGAGATCACAAAAATAGATTTGATTTTAATATAATTGTGTATTTTTAAAGCTCAACATCTCACATGCATTAATATCGTAAGTAATATGTGGTTACAATAGAATAGTCCTTATGACACACTCCTTCTCACATACAATACATACCATACAATGGGAAGGTCATGTTGTGACATACAGTTATTTCATTATTTTAATTAGGTTTGCTTTTGTTTACCTTGAAAAGAAGGATGAAGAATTAAAACAACCATTGGACTATCCTGCATGTTTTAATATGGTTGCCTTTTTCTTCAAGGAAATTTGTGAGCAAGATGAACGAGTGTTTGCTATTCAAAGAAGAATATTTGAATGGAACTGCCAGAATTTAATAACAATTTTAGAGCCTTTCTTTACTGCATTATGAGATTTATGGCTCAAGGTTAAAACTACCACTCCTATAAGCTAAGCATATCATCTCCTTGTTTCATAAATGTATTACTACAATATAAAATAGAGCATACAGAAGAACATGAACTAGCAAAATTTAATGTCTAAGACAAGAGGGTTTTAAATATACAGGGAAGCTTTTCCAAAAAAGTTTCTACTAGAGAAGGAAAAACTTGTGATATATTCTTCCAGTGGAAAATCTGCAGTACAGTTTCACATCACAACACCCCTGAGCTGACTCCTCTGCGGCTGCTGCACAACCCTCCAACACAGCACAGAGGTCATTTCTTGGAGCACAATCTCCTTCTGCTTGGTACCTGCAAGATGGAAGCCTTTCATTGCAAATTTAAACCTTCGATTACATTTCAGTAGCAGCCTGCCTCTTAATGGTTATAAATTTATGAGCTCCTGTTAATTTTTAAAGAGGGAAACAGCAAGAGTAGCAGCACATATTGCTTCAAATTCATGTTTTAACATCAGTTGCTTCATAAAAGTAGATCAGAAAGGTTATGGAGCCAATACTTGCACAGTCAGCGTTCATTAAATGAGTGGCCTTGGCTTCTCTGGAGCTTGTACAGGCTGGCATGCGTGTGTCACAAGGCTTTGCTGAGCACTGGGGAGAAAGAAAAGGAAGTTGAGGACTTTTTGTCCAGCTTGCACTGACATAAAAATAGCCTCCTCAGCTCTCCATGAATGAGTGGCTTTCCCTGAGGCTTCTTAGTTTGACATAAGCACTAGACCATGCAGCTTGGTTGAACTCAGGTGAAGAAAATAAATATCAAGAAGTTTAATAGTGTTGCAGAGTTGCTATCTTTCTGCTCCAGGAACGTTCATAAGTGGAAATAAGCCACCAAGAATTAATAGTATTTCCTATCTCCCTGTATATTTGAAAGTGGTGGGGATAAGATGGGGATATCTTGAAGGGGATCAGTCTTTGTATCTTCTGGAATGCTCTTGCCTGTATTCATTGGGAATTTCATCCTGCCAAACTTGCCTTGGTAACTGCATGTCCTTGTTAAAAACTTCATCCTTTTACTGCAGTTCCAGGAGTATGCTCTGTGTTCAGCTATGTAAGGATTTCTAAGTCTGTTGCTTAAAGACTGCAGCTTGAAAGCTGGATGCTGAATTCTGAATCCAGATCTGATGTTATTTTTCTACAGGAGTGAGATAATTTCTGTAGCTTGATGCAAATATCACCTATCCAAGCAATGGAAAAAAAAAACCCTGAATACATCTGTTGGTTTTGCACAGCTATGTTACATCTCACCTAGGCTGAGATATCTATTCTGTATAGTTATGTTATAGACAATATTTTGTTAGAATTCACTATTTTAATAATACATATGTCTGTGGAGCCTCAGTGATCTATCAAAACTGGTGGTCTGCCATGTTAGATTCCTTATAAACAGACAAAATGTCATCTTCAGTTTCAAAATCAACTTCTTTACTTTTTCAGCAATTATTTAATTATATTCTCATCAGACTATCTAAAACACTTCTTTAAAAAAAAACTGTGAAACAGATGTTTGCCTGAACTGCTTCAGATGCTCAGTGATACTGGCTTTTCTTGACATACCTGTAATATTCTGACCGAGGGCAATATGTTTAAAGCTTTTATTAACTGTTCTGCAGATTTTTCTAGAGCAGATGGAAACTAAAATAAATTTTGTTTTTCTTATGAAGTCATGAGCACCTCAGCTACAGAGAGACAGGTAGTCCATGAATAACTGACACTGAGACCACCTGCTTCTGAAAGGAAGACATGGATCAGTCAGCCAGCATCTTGCATCAGAAAACTCTACTTTTTACAGCTGAATTATCATGCTATATATATTTGAATATAAATTAAAACTTAAGCTAACTAACTAACCTTAAATGGCTAAAGCTTAACTTATTTTTATGTGTTCGAATGATACATAGATAACATATATCTCTATCTCATTACATCCTTTACATATTATATAAAGCATATAGAGATAGGTACGCTAGCATGTAGCATAGAGATATATGTGAGCAGAAAGATACAAATCTAGATGCTCAACTTCTGGTAGGGAGGTTTAAAAATTTGGCCAAAGATTTTCTTAACAGGAACATAATTTTGCATTAAGTGGTTTCACCTTGCACAGCTTTAGATTGTGTCCTTCATTACAGCTCCGCAGAGTTTATGATTAATTGACCTCTCAAACCATTATTCTGCCTTGTATTGTTAGTGTGATTGTAAATCAGCTCAATCTTTTTCCTAGTATTTTCAAATAGTCTTAAAGATAATGTGGTTGGAAGGACAGAGCTCTTCTTTTCAAGACCAAAACACATTTCTTAATGGCTCTAGCAGTTTCGTGTTTAGAAAATGTATAGTCTGATTGTTGTAAGATCATTTCCTTTAGCAAACTAGTAGATAAATCTTCATAAATGAATCTTTTGGTTAGGCTAGAGATATTACCCAAAGTTCAGTTATATAGCTTACGTTGAGTGAACTCACCTTTCTTTAGAATCATAGAATCATTTAGGTTGGAAGGGACCTTCAGGATCATCTAGTCCAACCATTGAGCCATGAGGGCTCTAAAGTCCTCTGCTAAACCAGATCAGAATCTGTCAGGGTTGGAAGGGACCACAAGGATCACCCAGTTCCAACCCCTTTCCCCATAAGCAGTTGAGAATGTGACTGCCCAACTGGAGTGTGAACAGACACATAAAACAGAAGGCAAGCCTGAAGTGTATATAAAGCTCTTTATCAAATATAGTGCTTTTACAGTTCAGCTTAATTTCTTAAGGGAAGGAGTCTTTTGTGTATCTACCACTTACAGTCTTCTTTTATGTTTTTCTACCTTTTTTTTTGGTGTTGTATCTGTCCGTTTAATAGCAGTTCAGATATTTTGCAGACAAATTACCAGGAGCTTGTGGGCACTTGAGACACACACAAATCCCTGTTTTGATTCAGCACGGAACAAATTGACAGAAAGGCAACAGCACTGCAATGTGCATGCCTTTTTACTGGATGTTAACTTGATTTTTCACATTGTCATTGCTTCTGGACCTCACCATGTGCATTTTCCTGATAAGCTTGCTCCCTCCTTTTAGAAGTCCATGCTGCTGACCTTGCATTCATTTGTAATAGAAAGATTGGTGCTGGCTGCAGCAGATTAATATGAGCTCTGATCATGTTGGTTTTGATTAAGGTGCTGAGGTTAGAGAAATGTAATTTGTACCCCACAAGGTACCATAGCATGAACAGTGACAGCAATTAATCCTTTGCCTGTAGATGGCAATGATAAAATACCTGTTGCTGCATGTTCCAGAAAGGAAAATGTACATGTCCCAGGAAAGAAAAAATCACATTTCCAATTTGTCTAAAAGTTTTTAGTCTTTGAAGTCAGTGCTTGTTCTTAGAAAGCTAATTTATTCTTCTGAGATTATTTGCCATAATAGAGAAAAAAAAAATCATTTCTCATGAAAATGGAAAAAATTGTGGGATCTAAGATTTAAAAAAAAAAATAAAAACAAAACAAAACCCCAAACAAACAAAAAAAAACCAACCAAACCAAACCAAACAAAAAACTTTAGTGCAAAAGGAGATGGAAAAAAGAGTTACAGCAAACACCAGGTTTTTGGGGAGCTTTAAGTGCCTTTTGAAAATGTAACATAGATGAGACATTTATGAATATTTGTGGAAGTGGTTTAGTCAATTAGGTTTCTAGCAGTGGCTTCTAAAACAATTGCAACAGCTGGCAGTGAATTAAGCAAAAAATGGAAGCTGAGTGAATAGTTCACGGAATTTAAAGCAGTATTTTATATGCCATAGGCTATAATTTTTTGTTTCCTACAAGTGTAATTTGGTACAGCAAAGATAAATAAGACAACAGTCTAAAAAAAAAGGTTACTGGCATTTTGAACTACTCTGTGAGCGGACTAACAGGTTTAAATCTTTGCTTTGATTTTATGTTTTCTGTTTCTATCTACCTTTGATTGTATGCTTTATGTTTGTATCTATTATAGCATAAAGGGTATTACTTTGGGCAAAAGTTTACCTGGATTATCAGACTGTGAGGCTAGTGGTTAAGATTCTGTTTAGAAACTGATAAGAAGTGGAATGCCTGAGGGACATTTTCATCAATGACCTGGAGTAGGTGATGTAATAATCTATTCCGTTATCTCTACATGTGACATCAAACCTGGGTGACAGTGGATACCCTGGAGAACAGGGCTGCCATTCAGAGAGGCCAAGACAGGATGGAAGAAAGAACCAGCAGGAGCCATATAAAAGTCAACAGGGAAAAATGAAAAGTTCTGCCCTGGGCAGGGTGAGTGCCTGCAAGGGGACAGATGTTCAGTTTTGGAACCCCAAGTTCAGGAAAAACCTGAACAAACTGGGATGTGGTCAGGGAAGACTATCATGATGGTCAGGGCTGGGACTCTTGTCCTTCAAGGAGAGGCTGTGGGAACAGGACTGATTCCTCCAGGGCACAGAACAGCTTCAGGGGCACAACAGAAGCCCCCACTGCCTGCAGAGGGGGAGGTTGAGGAGGTGGAATTGGGCCCTTCACAGAAGTGCATGGCACTGCAACAACAGATGAGAGGTTTGGAGTGAGTACAAGGAACAACCTTCTTCCCATGAGGATGCCAGGTGGTGGGTTAGGTAGCCCATGAAAGCTGTGTATTCTCCAGCCTCAGAGTTTTTCAAGGTGGGACTGGAAAAAGTCCTGAGTATTCCCATCTTACCTCCAAACTCGTCCTGCTATGAAGAGGAGGATGAACAAGGGACCTTCTGAGGTCCTGCCCAACATGAGTTCTGTAATTATCCAATCCTGTTACATGGCTCTGCAACAACAAACATTCTTCCACATAAAACATAGATACTGTTACAGTATCTTGTGCCCTTGTGAAGGTTTCTTAGCTCGTGAGGAGAGAGAGATGTGATAGGAAGATGCATTACCTGGAGGACCATTAAAGGCTGTTGAATACTCTCTGTTCGACTCAGGGAGGGTGGGAGGGTGGTAGATTCTTGTGCAGGTGACCTTTTTTATTTTCTGACTGGCTTGTTTTTGCCCACTGTACATTTTCTATGATAAAAAATGATGTCTTTACCTGCTTGTAAGGTTACAAAGTCATCAGTAACCCCTGTAAATAGATAATACATCTCCAGCTAAACAACCTTGTTAGCCATCTACTTACACTGCCTGCAACTTTAAATAACTTAGTATTAGAGCTAAATATACTTTCTTTATGGCCTTGAATTAATAGGCTAGATTCAGATAATCCCCATCGCAGGAGCGGGCATTGACGTATGGTTGACATCAGTGCCAAAAGTGATAAATTCAGCATTGAAATTGCAGAGTTAGAACCTTTGACTGGCTGATGCTGCAAATTCTTCTGTCCCAAAAGCATCATATCCCGGTTTAGTATTACAAAGTCATTACACAGACTGATGAATTAAAACCATTTTGAATCCCTTTCTTGATGTTTTATAATTGAGTTGAGCTAAGACAGATTTCTATCACATATTTAAACAAAAACTAAACATTAGCAACTCAAATATGAAGATATGCATGGATTTGATTATTATCCTTAAAGGAAAGAAAATGGTGTACTATAAAACCTCTGCCATTTTTGTTGATACTCTTTCCTTCTTTTTTTTTTTTTTTCCTTTCTTCCCCTTTCCATTAAGTCCTGTAATATAAGGATATAATTTTTGCTTTAACTCTCCACTGCCGCTTCTCTTCTTCAGTAATAGATTGCCTTGTCATTAATTATAATGTAAATCTATTATGGAGAATTAAGTTAGCCAATTTTGCTTGCCTTTTATATCTTTTAAAGGGTACATACAGAATTAGATTCCACATTGGAAATATTATGTGAAAATAATAAAATCCAGATTAGACCTCCTTCAGTGGACAGTTTATAGTATTAGACTTTGCTGGTTAGATCATCTTACAAATATCACCCTGAATGAACATAGGCTAAGCAGAAGGGGAATACAGCAGTACAGATGGAACTGTTTTTTGCATGATAGCACATTTGACATAAACTAAAAAATACTGGTGACCCTTTAGCAGTTTGACAGAATTCAGACTCAATGAATACGTATTATAGTAATGAATAAACACAGTCCAGTAAGAATATTCTCGGTTCAATTGCAAATTTTGTCAGAAATCCAATACATTCACTTTGACTGGTTAACCTAGAAACAAGAACTATAAATCCAAACATCAGCCTTCTTATCTCCTTGAAGGAAAGGGCATGCACAGCTGAGCGTGACAGCTTGTGCAACAGTACCAAAAGTGAGCCAAGTTATTTCAGAGATTAGGCATCTTAAAAACATCTATTCCACGGTACACTTCTCAAAAAATCGTGCACGATTTTGTGAAGGACTTTTACAGACAGTCAGCTACTCGCTTTATTGCTCATTGCATTGTCACTATAGCCTTGATAACACTTTATCATTTATAATGCCCTGGGTTTTATTTATGTACTTGAAGGGTTCACGCTGAAATTTTTTTGAAAAAGAGAGTTTTGTTCAGTCCAAAACTCTGTGCACAGTCAAAGTTAAAAATCCTTGGGAACATTTCTGAAATTTAAATGCAGATTTTTGGATACAAGTCTTTACTTTTAGTTCAGAGACAGTAAGATATGCTGTACCAGAACAATTAAATGAGAAAGAATTTTGAAAATAATCAATAAGAATATGTAATTTTATTCTGCACTGTTGGAACAGAACAATATACACAGCTGTCATATGTGTGTTTTGTGTATTTGGAGAACAGTAATTTTAATTCAAGTACTTCATCTTTATGGAAATCTGCTGCAGAACTTGTCACTTTCATTGTCTTTCACTGATGGTTTATTAAGAAAAAATACTTCTCACACGTAGTAAGAAATAATTTAAATATCTTAAAATGCCTTGAAAATAGTAATCTCTAACTACACCTGTAGCTCCAGATTCTAGCAATGGTTATTATTTCTTTAGTTACTACCATGTAGATTTTATCAAAGCTTCTTAAAAAAGCTTAATTCTTATGGCCTTAGAAAAAAAGAAAAATGGGCAAATAGAAGGCTACAAAGAAGTGATGTTACAATGATTCTGGGGATCATTCATAAATTGCTTTGTACACAATTCAGGAAATTATTTATGCCCACTTTGTACCAAGTTTACATATTTACTGTATTCTATGGCCATTGTTTTTCATTTTTATGTAAGCACAGATTTTTTTGATTGTCCTCATTTACATAACTAGAATATTAAATTATATCTTAAAAACATGTGAGTGTTTGTATGCATGAGTGACATGCCTGAATTGAACCGGAAATCTTCCAGATGAATCAATACAGTTTTCAGAGCAGTCCAGGTAAGCTGTATGGGCCTCTACCCTTCTGCACCTGTGCATTTCAGGTACCTTACCCTTCACTTTCTAAAACCTCTTTGTACTCATTCTCCTCTTCCATAAACCGATTCTGTAACAAAAAACTGAAGTTGCTCACTGTGACCTCTACAGGCCTGCTTCCACTGTACTCTTATTTTTTAGATAACCTTTCCAGGCTGGAACCCATAACATGGATTTCATCTTCATTGCTCTTGAGTTTGAGTGTATCTATGAAACTTCTGACTACTTATTAGGAACATGAGTATCCTGGATGGATTCAAGTGCATGAGATGTTCATATCTTCAGGTAACAGATGTTTTAAGAAAGCTTCAGAAGTGAAGAGACTGGATTAACAAGTAATATTGGTGGATATATCCTCTCAAATCTACCTCTAGAAGACTGTTCCACTCTTTAAACCCCATACCGTGTATGATAAAGTGACACGATGCTAACCATGGCTATGTTAAACTTCAGAAAGGGTAATGTTCCTGCTACTTTTGCTTTTTCTTGTGTTCTATGTGGTAGGTGAGAAAAAGATGGAAAGGTTTCCCCATCAAAAGGTACGAACTGGGAAGTGTGTCTGCTGATATTGGGTTGCCAGATACAACAGCAATTACAAGAGCCATTGTGACACTACATCATCTAAAGGAGATCTCATGATAATTCTGGCAGTAACAGAACTGAAGCATATTGTTTCTCTGTATGAGACTTGCAAGCAACTCCAAAGAATTTGTTAAATCTCATCATGAAGGGCAAATGCTGGGGAGAGCTAATTAAAGCTATAGTTGTTTTGTTTTGTCATATCTAGCCATTCTTCTATTGTGTACTGAAAAAGATAGAAAAGTTTCAAAGAGTTAACCACAGAGAGTTTATTGCTAGCAACAGAGTTTTAACATTACAGACAGATGACACGTGTCCTGGTTTGAGTTAGAAATGAATGAATTCTGTTCAGAGATTTTACTTTTCAATGATTTTACTTTTCAGCTCAGTCTCTTCTAACTAGCTTTTACTAATACTAATACTTTCTGAAGCTAATGGAGTGTTTTCACAGACAGTCTCTGCCTCCAGTAGTGCTGACACTCCCTGTTCAGAGTCCCCGCCGAGGGCTGGGGTGTGCAGAAAGGCTCCTGCTCACCCTGCTCCTGCACAGACCAGGGTCACTGCTGAGTCTTGTGTGACACCTTGGGGTGCAGAAAGTGACAGGTCACACCTGTGAGGAGCAGCCAGGGCAGGTGACCCCAAACAGACCAACAAAGTACTCCATCCCATCTATGACATATTCAGTATAAAGCTGAGAGATCATGAGGGTCAAGTTCATAACCAATGGGCAAAGTTTCAATGGCCAATGCTTAAGGAAGACTCTGTCCATTTTACCTTTGATCCTGATCCACGTGTTCCTAAATCCAGTTCCAGAATCCAGTTCCTGTCTGCCACTGAGTCCAATTTTGGAATTCCCCAGTGTCTGCTACACAGCATCAGTGGCAACACTGACATAATTGCCATCAGGGGGGCTGGGTTTGATATTGGTTTTGTATATATTTCATTTTATTGTTATTGTGTCATTAAAGCTGGTTTAGTTTTCTTTTCCAACCCATAAGTCTCTCTCCCTTATTACCCTTCTCTTCTGCCTTGAGAAGGGAGAGGGGTTAGTAGAGAACATCCAACATTTGTCTAGTGGCCAGACCAGCCCCAACACTTTTCAACATTTGTCTAGTGGCCAGCCCAGCCCTAACACTTTTCAACACATTTTCAGTATCAAGAATAAAAGACCACAATGTTCAGTAAAATAGCTTACAGGCTCTGTTTTAATAATAATTCAGATGTGATAACCATGGCAATTTTGTTTCTTTTATTTAAAAAAAGAAAAAATAAAAAAAGAATGCAGTTCTATATATGGTTACAGAGGACACCAGCTTCTTCTTGAAATATAAAGAACATTAGTTGGGGAATTTTGAACTCATGTTCTGGATTGTTTTTAAATATTTAAAGCTCTCCGTGAGAGCTCTGAATTCTGGAGTTTGTTAGTTTTCCTATATGATTACCTCTCTCTCTTCAAGCCTCTGTTCTTCCAATCCCTATTCTTCAGAAGCCAAAAGACTTCCTGTAGTGGAAAACACAGACTCTTATGTAATTTATTTTTTTATTTTTCCAGAAGTAGGTCGATCTTTTACAGAAGTTTCTCAAGGGTAACCCAATTGCCAGGTGAAAAGAAAGAGAACAACAACATTAAAATTGCAGAACAAACCTCAGATCCCCTTTACTCACGATGAGTCTGCAGTATGTGAATGTTAAGAACCTGCTGCATGTCCATATGGCTGCATATGCTCAGAAAGGAGCAAGGAGCAATATCCAGGGACTGGATTATTACAGCAAGAATGGTTCATTTGCTTAGTAATTATGACTGATTTTACTCCTCAGTGTGACAAAGGCCAAGAGAAAGAAGCCATGTAAGGTGACTCCTCAGTTTGAGTGCTGTTAAGTCATTCATCATTATGGAGTTAGGACAGATACAGTAGGAGCATAAGGATTTATTGCTTCAAAAAATAGTAAGTGTCAAACAAAGTTGTTATTAGCAACTTAATATGATTTCAGTGACACAAAGGGGCATTTCCATCATAATTAGAAATCTCCTTTAGGAAAGAAGAAAGATCAGAGACATCAAAGAAAACTAAATTACCAACGTCTCATCTTATATCTTTTCCTATATCTTTTTCTGTATATAAAGAAAATTATTTAGCATAATATTTGGCAATTAGGCTTGGAGGAAAAACTAAACGTTTCTATTCGCAGTGTTAGAAATAATATCCTTCAAATCACATAGGCTTATTTATCAGTAACAGACTGAGAATACTTAATTTGTTTTTAAGTCATTTTTTTAAAGTCAAGTTTCTGATTATGCTAATCTTGAATTTGCAGAATATGATAATATTTTATTTTTTAAATTGTCATCTTTTCACACCAAAATATACTGGGTGATGAGCTTTCTTGGTATTGTAATAATAACAATGCCTCAAAAAATATATATATGAAATTTGAAAAAAATAAATTTATACCTGATTTCTCACATCACCTGTTATCCACATAATTTCCATTTTGAATCTAGGAGAAAAAAAATAAAAGGATTGCCTTAGCCTATCACATAAGTCCCAAATGAATCTATACAACATTTTAGAAACCATTCAGTAGCAGCATTACATTACTGTCTCTCCACGTTCTTACAGTCCTGCATCAAGACTGTTGGTATAGAAGAAATTCTAGCTTCCCAAATAGCCTGTTTTTTTGGGTTATGGTATGACTCCTTCCCCAACTCTGAAATATGCCTGCCACCAGTGATCTGGTGTTGATGGCATTCCCTGGCTGTATACAGTACTAAACTTTCCTTAAAAAGAAACTAGTGTGGGAAATAGGTCGGTTTCTTTGTCTGTCATTGTCTTTTGTCTCTGACAAAAATATCCCACCATCATCTCTGCAGTTATGTATGGATATCTTTACTCCTGCAAGTGTTTTCAGCTGTGAATGGCAGTGCCACGTCCCCAAAGAGCAAGGAGGCTCACACACTTGTGAATGAACAGGTTTGCAAGGTTTTAGTATGTCACTTTTGAATGATGTCCACCAAAACTAGCAAAAGGATCATGAAGACTTAGGTAAGTAACAAACTTCAGTCTGCAGCCCAAGCAGAGGTCACAATTTAAGTCACAAAAATAATTTAAGACAAAATTAAATGCATGTGTTCTCTGTCAAACAAACCCAATCATTTTGAAAATGGAATTGGATGACAGTTTAAGAGAAATATGACATAGAAATATGGTGTCTACGTGTCCTGTTATTTTTCCCAAACACCCATGCTAATGAGGTCATCATATCCTTTGACAATGTGTTCATGTACTGGTGTTAAAATACAGACTCTACCTTGGCAAGTTGAAACAGGTTTTGAACACATGCAAATTTAAGCAAGGAGCTTTTGAGAATGTGCCTTTTGCAGCAGGACATCTGTCTGTCCTGTCTTGCTTTCCTGCATCCCCACTTGTTCTCTTGGCCATTCAATTTAGATTTCACATCAACACAAGATTAAGGGAAGTGAGTTCAGGGTGAACATTATTGTCATACATAGAAAAACAAAAAATGTTGGTTTAGATCTTACAGACCAGCTCTCATCCCAGGTCTGCATATTGTTGTTGTAGGTTGTGTATTTTTCTATCCTTCTCAAAACACAAAGTGTTGATCCAAAACCTTTTGAGATTCAAAAAAAAATTCTTCAGACTTCTCTTGGGGGAATAACAATGCACACAACCAGTGGTCATGAGATGCTGGGGAAAACAGATAGACAGAAAGTCATAGTACCATTAACATATTTATCTTATTTTACTATTGATAGCTACTAAGTTCTGGAGAATATTTTCACCATGTGTTTAAAATTGATCTTACATATTTTCACAAAATCTTTATTAAAAGGCCATGAAAAACATTGCCATATCTTCCTAGACTGTGCTTGAAGGTTTGTAATTACAAAAATATTTGGGAAACTTTTTCTCCCCTGCCACCACTCTGGAGCATTTAAAAACTTGATTTTGAATAACGGTGGGGTTTTTTCCGTTGCTAAATAATGCCTACAATAAGTGCCACTTGTGAAAAGAATCTCTTTATCAGACTTGACCAGTTGTAGGAAAATGCTAACAGAAGTTACTGGTGTGAGGACTGGGAAACATAGCCTAGGAGAAAGAGACACTTCAAAAACATGGAATGCTGGGACATGCAGAACAGTCCTACAGGAAACTGTTAAAAATAGAAATCTCCAGGTGTCACAGAAAGGATGTCACTCCTTCCTGTTGCTTGGGCACAAAACCAAGCCTCTTAGAAGTGAAACAAGAACGTCAGAAATATTCGCTGTGAAGTTTTAAACATTTTGTTGCTCCTCTCACATTTCAGAAGAAAGTAACAGTTGTGGTTAAGGGCTTAACGTCCAAGTGGAAACCAGTGAATAGAGGTGTGCCTCAGGGGTCAGTCCTGGGACTGGTGTTGTTTAACATCTTTGACAGTGGCATGGACAGTGGGATTGAGTGCACCCTCAGCAAATTTGAGGGTGGCATCAAGCTGTGTGGTGTGATCACCATCCTGGAGGGAAGCGGTGTCGTCCAGAAGGACCTTGACAGGCTCGTCAACAAGGTCAAATACAGAGTTCTGCACCTGGGTGGGGGCAAGCCCAAGCACAAAGGCTGGGCAGAGTATAGATTTGAAGGAGTCCTAAGGATGGAAAGTTCAACATGAGCCAACAAAGTGCGAGTGCAGCCCAGAAAGCAAACCATATCCTGGGCTGCATCAACAGCAGTGTGGCCAGCAGGTTGAAGGAGGTGATTCTCCCCCTCTGCTCTGCTTTCATGAGACCCTACCTGGAGTACTGCACCCAACTCTGGAGCCCCCAACACAAGAGGTACATGGATCTGCTGGAATGGGTCTAGCAGATAACCATGAAGATGATCAGAGTGCTAGGACCCCTCTTCTGTGAGGACAGGCTGAAGAGTTGGGGTTGTTTAGCTTGGAGAAGCAAAGGCTCTAGGAAGACCTCATTGTGGACATGCAGTATCTGAAGAAGGACTACAAGAAAGCTGGAGAGGGAATTTTTACAAGGGCTTGCAGTCATAAGAAAAGGGTAATGGTGTTAAACTGAAAGAGAATGGATTTCTATCAGATGCAAGGAAGATTGTCTTTACTCTGAGAGTGGTGAGACACTGGCACAGATTGCCCAGGGAAACTGTGGATGCTCCATCACTGGAGGGGTTCACATCACTGGAGGTGTTCAAGGCCAGGTAAGATGGGGCTCTGAGTTACCTGGTCTAGTGGGAGGTGTGCCTACCCATGACAGGAGAATTGAAACTAGATGATCTTTAAGGTCCCTTCCAACCCAAACCATTCCATGATTCTGTCAAAGAATATAAGAAGTGATTTGCATATTTAGATACTATGATATTAGATATTAAGAAGTGGCAACAGATAGTCAGTGGCAGTTAAATAGATAAGTAGTTACCAGGAGGTAAGAAGCACATAAACAAAATGGTGAAAATGAGAAAAAGCCTCGGATAGAAGAAACAATTCTGTACATTTCTGCTTAATTGCTTGAAAATGCCCTGAGTAAAACCCTTTCCCTTCAACATCAGCTTTTAGCTGGTTTTCAATCAGGCTTGGCGAACCTTCAGACCAATGACCTGGAGATGAACTGTGTAGTATCTGTGCCCTGAGTGATTCAGATCCTCTTGAGCATCAGTTTTGATCACAGTTACACACTAAATATTTGACCGTATAAATTTATGCGTAAAGCAAAGAAATAATTATTTTTCATAAAGCACAAAGCATCTTAAAATAAGAACAGATAAACCCATTTTGCTTGTATTAATATTGTGAGTTCATACATTTAGATCATACCACTTAATAGAGAATAAGTGTCTCTGTTATAAAAAACAAAGTCTCTTACAATTTAGACAATCGATAATGTCTGTAATGAAAAAGGAAAGACAAAGAAAAGAAAAATGAAAAGGAAAAAAGAAAAAGAAAAAGAAAAAGGAAAGGGAAAGGAAAGGAAAGGAAAGGAAAGGAAAGGAAAGGAAAGGAAAGGAAAGGAAAGGAAAGGAAAGGAAAGGAAAGGAAAGGAAAGGAAAGGAAAGGAAAGGAAAGGAAAGGAAAGGAAAGGAAAGGAAAGGAAAGGAAAGGAAAGGAAAGGAAAGGAAAGGAAAGGAAAGGAAAGGAAAGGAAAGGAAAGGAAAGGAAAGGAAAGGAAAGGAAAGGAAAGGAAAGGAAAGGAAAGGAAAGGAAAGGAAAGGAAAGGAAAGGAAAGGAAAGGAAAGGAAAGGAAAGGAAAGGAAAGGAAAGGAAAGGAAAGGAAAGGAAAGGAAAGGAAAGGAAAGGAAAGGAAAGGAAAGGAAAGGAAAGGAAAAAGAGAAAAGACCAGCATTACTTCAGGACATAGAGCTGTATATCAGTAAGATATTGAAATGTCATTTTTATGAGAGAAAAAAAAAAGGGAAAAAATTAAGATGTAAGAATTTTGAGGTGAAATATTTGTGCTTTTGATAATTGTGTGTGTGAACATGAAGGAGAAGCAGGTTTTTTGGTATGTGTGTATGGAAAATTCACTACTGGCAAATGCAGGAAAAGATATGCTTTCTGAATAATTAATTTCTTCAATATACACACAAATTCTACTGTGATATTATCACAGAAGCAGGAAATTTCATTGGCAGAAATTACAAAGATGTTCATGTATTCTTATAAAGCTGTATAGAGGAAGACTGAGGGACTCATCTGCATGGACAGATTGGTGTCTGAAGACAAGAGCAGGGTCTAGAGAGGAGTGGACTACAGGCTGTTTCTGTGTCTGGTGGGTTTGGGTTTAGATGGTATGAGTTTGGTAGCAGCAGGCTGGGAAAGGCAGGCACTGCAGGGATTGCAGTGAGAAGAAATCAGCAGGTGCCTGTGTCAGACAAAAGCAAGAGGGATCTAAAGCTCAAAGCTGAGTCCATCAACAGTGCCAGTGGTGGCACAGTACAGGTGGGTGTGCCTGGAAGGAAGTCAGAGCCCACAGAGAGCCATGGAGACCCAGCAAGCTCCTGGCAGGAGCTGTGGTTCCTGGGAGACCCACACTGGAGCAATCTGTTCCTGATGGAAGGGACCTGTGCTGGAACAGTTCATGAAGAACTGCAGCCCATGTTCTGCTCATGCTGGAGAAGTTCATGGAGGACTGTCTCCTGTGGAAGGGATCCATCACTAGAGCAAAGGAAGAACAAGAGGAGGAAGGAGCAGCAGAGACAACACATTATGAACTGAGAGCAACTCCCATTTCCCATCCCCCTGCTCCACTCTGGGGCATAAGGTAGAAGACTTAGGAATGAAGATGAGCCTGGGAAGAAAGGGTGGTTGGGAGAAGGTGGTTTTATATTTGTCTTTGTTAACTGGAATAAATTAACCTTTCCCAGGCTGAGACTATTTTACTTGTAGTGGTTATTGGTGAGTGATCTCTCTTATTTTAGTTCAGGATCTTTTACATCTTACTGTCTCATCTCATTTTGCTGAGGAGAGGGAGTGAAAGAGTGGCATGATGGGCACTTGGCAACTGAGGTTAACCCACCACATAAGGACTAAACAAATGTTAATATTAATTTAAATCTCCTGACAGTAAGCATGTTTGGGAGAAGGGGAAGGGGTATGTGTTCTGTGGCTTTTTTTTTTCAATGTATTTCACTACAACTTTTTTTTTGTCTCAAAATGCTTTAAAAAAAAGAGCCAGTGAATTAGCAGGTCTGAGCACATTTTCACCTCATATGATTAAACAGAGTTCCTTTTGATACCAATTAATGATCAAGTTAAATACATCTTTTATATTGAGACATTAATGCAGTATGTCTTGTCTAATGATGTAGGTGATAAAATGCATTGAAAGACAGTTTTGACACTGAACTATGTCAACAAATTACCAGACAGAAAGGGAAACATTACTGCTTATGAGTGCAAGAACATTTTTTTTTTTACTGGTCAATATAGTATAGAAGATTCCACCTATGTTAGTAGAGCTGCTTTTGCATATCCTAGAAGGAAAACTATATTCACTCTGATGGTGAAGAATGACCAGTGAATAAGTAAGCAGTATAGTAACTGTTGAGATTGTAAGATGGGCTCTGTGATTCCTCCTCCAGTTCCACCAACAAGAGTCTCTCATGACTGTGCAAGATCAAAGTTTGGTTCAAAGGAATATAGGTAGCATCAGAGATCTGAACAGCCATGTAAGAGCGTGTTCCCAAAAGTACTCTTTGCTGGAGACATTATAAGAGGGACTCCCACTGTAAATGGTTCTCCAACAGACTCTCCCATGTAGGATCTTTTTCTGAGTGAAACACAGACAGTAAGTCTGAAAGACACAAAGACTGAAAGTCTGCCTGCAGCTTTGCACGAGAGGTGTAGGACAACTGGATAAGGAAGTGACCTTTCTGATTCTGCCTTGAAAAAAATAGGTGATGTGCTGAGGATTATTTATTTCTTTATTTGTGACATTTAAAATACTCTGTGACTATGTTGTATGATTTGGATGTTATGAATATGTGGTCTTGTTTACATTCTGCCTAAAATGAGACTAAGTATGACTGCAGATAATTGCAAAGCAGCAGCACAACTATAAACTATACAGGGATGCCCACCAAGTGCTGCAGCTTACCAGTACATCCTCTCCTTAACTGCATGGTTCAAGTGTAGAGGTAAAATGAGGAATATCAGGAGAGGCAGAAAGGTCTACCTGTCACCAGTTGTGATCATAAAGGTATTTTTGCTATGCAGAAAAGTATTGGCATGCACAGTTAAGTAAGCCCAGAGGGTGGCAGGGAGAATGGTCTGCCTTAGAGCAAGTCTAAAGATTGAAGGTTACTGCCAGAGCTGAAATGTGACTGAGGAAAAATCTGAGCTTGGGGGTAATTGCTCCCTGTTCTCATGTAAACTTGGCATTGTAATCATGAGACTAATAGGTTCTCAAATTCATGCTGCTGTTAGAATGCAGCGTTGTAACAGGAGCATTGAACATGTGCATTTTCATATGAAAAACTAAATCTGAAAGATAGATTCTCCCTAACTTCCTAGATCATTTGTGAGAGAAGCATGTTTATTAGGAAGACATTAACTTGAACTCTGATCTCTTGACACAGACAGCATAATTTCAACAAAACATTGTAAAAAAGTCTCCATATTTAGAGTCATGATGTACCTGAATCAGTCTGGGGTCATGATAACCAAGTGACCTAGACTGACTAAACACTAGAGACTTTTTTTTTTCCTCATCTTCTAAAGTTCTTTATCTCTGGGTTTGCCAGAACTTGAGAACAATAATTAAGTGAAGTAGAATTTTCTTTGGTTATGCTGCACATTTAGTGTATATAAAAAACGCTTAAAGGTGTTTGTAGATCTATAATAAACATATTCAAACTTAGATTCTTATAAAACTTCATCACAGATCCACAAAGTCACCTGAGTGTTGCTTTCAACATGGTAGATATTGAGATAGCTGAAGCTGCACAATGGAATGTCTAACTCAGCCCTCTCTGTATTAATGCAGAGAATAGGAGTGCAACCCTAATTTGTAGTGAAATAGTATAAGATGCATACAGTAAAGCAAGAAAAGAATAATAGACGTCATTCAAAAGTGAGATATGATGGAGTACAGCTCGGCCATATCATCACTTTGCTGCTCTCTCAGGAAGACAGCAAGCAGAGATAAAAATCCAGAGCAGATCCACAAGTTTCTCCACATACCAGGGGAATGCTCTACCAGGAATATGCTGCCAATTTATCAGCCTTTTTATATTGGATGAATGATACGGAGGATAAAAGAAATAAATTCACCTGAGAATCTGGCCCTGGAGTATTTAGGGGTTATATCCTATGATGGGGATTTTCATAACTCTATTGACTTCACAGAGCCAATAGAAGATATATGGAGAAAAAGGGAAGAATTGCAGTCCTTGAGACCCCACTGTGTCTCTTAGGTCTGGAGTGATATTCTTCATTTTGTCTTTTCAATGTTTTTTCATCTATCCGTAGAAGCTGTAAGTGTATATTAGGGTCTCTGTTATGCAGCCTAAGTGCAAGTAAAGGCTCCAGTCTGTACATGTCTGGAAGGAAGTATTACATGGTTTTTTCTCAACAACTCAATTTTTGCTCCAGGTATTTCGATAAGAGAGATCATTCACTCTTATGCAGGCAAAATGCCATATGAAGCAAGTCAAGAGGGATCTTTCCGGTATAATGCCTTGTGTTTCATTACACTTTGGCAAGCGAAGCATGTTTTATGGCTTTTATTTTCTCTCCTGCACCACTGTACTGATAGAAGGGAGAAAAATCTCCTCAGATAAGGAGCAATGAATGAAAAATAAAAAGCAAAGTGACACTAACTTTTGCACAGCTATAGGAGGAACGGAAGAATGCAAGATTGCTGCCTCAGCTCTTTAGTCCAGCTATCAACTCATTAGTGATTTTAATTACCCATAGTCATTGGGTAGTTAATGAAATCAATTACTGTAGCACTTTCATACAAACTCATAAAAGGCTTTAATATTTGAAAGAAAGAAAAAAAAGAAGGGAAGTTTTTAGAAACAGTAGAAGTTAAGCTGCAGCACAAGTAAAAGCTAGGATGTGGTACAGGTTATGTTTCATTAAGACATCTTTAAAGGTATTGTGTGTAGGAAGAAATAAGTAAGCTTTCTGAAAAATGTAACGAAAATAAATCTGGAGGGAAATTTACACTTCAGTTGTGGGGGGGATAAAATGACCCCATGATCAGCACACTCTGCTGATTCTTTCCAGAGTCAGTTACATATGTCAATAGCCCAGACGTTAAATTTCCTCTCATCCTAAAATGGCAAATGACATTAAAATGCTTGTTTTGTGTTTGAATCTTGAGACAATGCAGTGATTTTTGTGTGGTAGGGGATATGGCATTGCAGTAAAATCACAGTATTTAATGAATCACAGATTTCCTGAATGTTTTTCTCTTACTTGAAAGATAATGCAAAGCACACTGGGTATCAGTATGTAGGAATTTATTGTCATTAAGAAATTCTTTATGAGAAGAATGAGAGAAGAGTTAGTGAAAGTAGCATTGAAAGTAAAAGCAGACAAGAAAAGACAGTTGTAACTCATAAAAGTGAAAGTCTATCAAACTGAATTAGGAAATCTGGGCCCAGCTAGTGAAATTAAGCTTTTCAGAAAGCAGTCTATTTCACTTTCTTCCAAAGGCATCACTCCCTTTCTGTACAAGATGTACATGACTTTGCTTTCCCCTATTCATCCCAGCAACACCTTTAAAATCCTCAAGAACTGGTGTTCTATGTTGTTCTGGTCCTCAGATTTTGTCTAATACCATTCAGCAGCTTATGTCCACAACTGGGAAATGTCCTTTTGTCAGACAGATGGGAGGCAATGCTGAGCACTCCCTACAACAGTGTCCTTCCAGCCACTGCACTTTAACAAGACACAAGCAGGTAAATCTAACTGATTGGGTTTTTTTTTCCCCTAACCGGCCTTCCTCTAATCAGTGCAATGTTCCTATCTGGCAATAATCTCACAGGGTTTGTTTGCAATATGACTGGCTAGTTTGTACCAAAAGTGTAATCACAATTTTTATACACATCAGACAATATGAAAGCCAGAATCCATCTGTCTGGATCAGAGGAAATGTTGTTCTGAGAACTTCAGCTTGTTGCCTGATGCAGGAGCTCCTTCTATTGGCAGACAAAATTGAGAAGAGTTACAAGTCAGGCTAGGAAAAAATTACCCTATGGAAAGGAAGTAAAGAAAAATTTTTATGTACATGATGAGCATTTGATTAACTCTCATTAAACACAACCATATGCAGCCTACTGTTAAGAACATAGACTAAATAATGCAGTAAAGTGAAAGAAATGTTTTAAGTAAAAGGAATTAGCAAAACTTGAGCTGTTAAAAAAATTGTTTTAAATAAGTGATTCTCAGTTATCTTTTACTTTCTCAGCAAGTCTTGTTACATTTTAGAATTGTAAAGGTATGGTAAAATTTGACATGAAACAAAAGGGGCTATTATGGTGGGTAATATCTTTTTCAATAGTAATATTTGGTTTATCCAGTCATCTTTTGAGAGTGATATCAGAATGTTTTGCCCTTAATATAAGAAAATTATCTTTGCTTGTTTTCTTTGTTGTCATCACTCAGAGGATTCATTTTGTCAGGCCATTAAACTACCCTGGGTAATCCTAAAGTAATTGCTACTACTTATTTTAAGGTGTAACATTTTAGTGATTTTAGGGTAGTTTTTCAAGCCTATGTAATGATCAGTATCTTGCCAACTGAAGCAGTATCAGCAGGGTTAGTTAGGGGAGAACATGGAGAAAAGGATCTAAAACAGAGACTGTTTTGAAGTCTGAAATCAAAAAACAGGTTTTTTTTTCAAGCTTACAGTAGAAGTTATGATCTTCATATTTCAACAAATTTCCACTGTGAGCAAAATCTGTCTTACCATTCCAAGAAGTCTAGAAAGGTGAAAAAAACATCTCGAGATTTCAACGTACAAATCCTAAAGAGTAACCATGTTTTTTTAGAGAGAAATTTTGAGAAGAGCAGACAGTGCTGTAATACTATTGAGAAATACAAAAACAGAACCTGCAGCTTCTCCGTGCTGCAAGCTAGAGACATGGATCAGTGTGTTGTGAGACAGAAATGGTTTTACTCCCAAGAAAAGTCAGAGAAAGAAGGATGTAGAGTAAGGTAGAAATGGTTGTGTGTTGAAATGCATAAAGTCAATAAAGGGATAACTTCATAAAGCTTTCCAGGAAATGAAAAATAAGAAGAAAAAAAATAAAACAGTCTTAGAGATGAGTGTTGAGCTTCCACCTAATGTTATACCTTGAACTACTTTCCACAAAGCAGAAAAGCAGGACCAAACCTATAGGAATGTAAATCAGCCTTTGCTTCCACCTATAACCAGTGGTTAAAAAAAATGTCATTTTTATCACTAATTATTTTTTCCTGGTTTCTAAAGTCAGATTACATGATTTATGGCAGACATGCTTATACACCTGTGTAACTATA
>NW_008622131.1:0-2613 GCF_000691845.1 Merops nubicus
CTCTTCTCCCAAACTACTGATGATAGAGCAAGGGGAAATGCCCTCAAGTTTTTCCAGGGGAGGTTTCGATTGGATATTAGGAAGATTTTATACACTGAGAGGGTGGTTAGGCACTGGAATGGGCTGCCCAGGGTGGTGGTGGAGTCATCATCCCTGGAGGTGTTCAAAAAAACAAGTAGATGCAGCACTTGTGGCTATGATCTAGTGGTTAGGAAAATGCTGGGAGGAAGGTTGGACTTGATGACCCTAGAGGCCCTTTCCAACCATAGCTATTCTATGGTTCTCTGTAACCTGAGCTACATGGAGTAAATTGGTAGTGTTGATCATGCAACAAGCTTCACTAGGAAAACCCAACCACCCAGGGATCCTGGAAGAGATGATGCACTGGCCAGAAGACAGAGATTTTGGAGCTCTGCCTGAGGAGGTGGCTCATGCCCAAGAAGCGACGCCATAGACTGAGTTCCCAGAAGGTGAACAGAGTTATGCTTTGTTTACTGGTGGAACATGTCATGTGGTAGGAAACCATTGGAAGTGGAAAGCTGCTGTGTGGAGTCCCGCAAGACAAGTGGTTGAGGCCACTGAAGAAGAAGGTGTGTCAAGACAGTTTGCAGAATTGAAAGTGATCCAACTAGCCCTAGAGATTGCTGAATGAGAAAAGTGGCCAGTACTGTATCTCTACACTGACTCTTGGGTGGTGGGTAGCCACGCCCTGTGGGGGTGGCTAGAGGAGTGGAAGGAGACCAATTGGAAGCAGAGGTAAGCCCATCTGGGCTGCTGCATTGTGACAGGACATTGCTGCCCGAGTGGAAACCATGACTCTAAAGGTACATCATGTAGATGCTCAGTGCCCAAAAACCATGCCACTGAAGGACATTGAAACAAAGAACAGGTAGACAAGGCTTCCAAAATTGAAGTGGCCCAGCTGAACCTGGACCGGCAGCATAAGGGTGTGCTATTTGTAGCTTGATGGGCCCTTGAAACATCAGGACATTTAGGGAGATGCAGCATACAGATGGGCTTGTGATGGAGGGGCAGACCTGGCCGTGGAGGCCATCACACAGGTCACTTGTGGATGTGAAACCCGTGCTGCAGTCAAACGAGCCACACGATCAAGTCTCCCTGGAACAGAGGGTGGCGGCCGGGCTTCCTCTGTGGCGAGGCCTGGCAAATGGACTCCATTGGGCCACTGCCACCGGCACGCCAAGGCCAGCGCTACGGACTCACCATGGTGGGAGCAACTACTAGTTGGCTCGAAACACACCCTGCAAACCACGCCACTGCCCAAAACACCATCTTAGGCCTTGAAAGGCAAATTTTGTGGTGCCATGGTACTGCTGAAAGAGATGAATCAGACAGTGGGACACATTTTTGGAACAACACTACAAACTCCTGGGCAAAGAAACACGGTATTGAGTGGGTGTATCACATCCCGTGCTACCCACCAGCCACTGGAAAGACTGAAAGATATAATGGACTGTTAAAGACTATGTTGAGAGCATTGGGCAATGGGGGATGGAAGCATTGCCTTATAAATTCATCATAAGCCACTTGGCTTGTTAACACCAGAGGATCTGTTAACTGTCCTGGGCCTGCCCAAACAAAACCCCCCCATACTGTGGAAGGAGACAAGGTCGCTGTAGTGCACCCAGGGGAATGGCTGGGGAAGGCACTGTGGATTGCTCCTCCCTTGGGAAAAGGCAAACCCATTCATGGGATTGTTTTCACTCAGGGTCCTGGGTGTACTTGGTGGGTGATGCGGCAGGATGGGCACACATGGTGCGTACCTCAAGGAGATTTAACCTTGTTGGAAAAATAATCTGTGGTGTGAGTTGTATGTTGCGGTAAGTGAGGCAGTAGGTACAACCTGGAATGATGAAGAGTGAGTTTCACAGAGAACCAGATGAGGGCAATGATGACCCAAACCTGGCTGGTGCTGGAGCCCAACAATAAGCCCCTGTAACGGGGGAAGATGTGTTAGTAAGAAGGAATTTCAGTAATGGGAATTGAATATGATGAAACGGTTAAATATGTGTTATGTGGGGCCTGAGCATGATGCAGATGATAAGGGGTGGAGACTGTATCTGGTCTGGCTGAGCTGATTTTCTTGTAGTAGCCCTCCTGGTGCAGAGCTTTTGTGTTGGGAGTTAGAAGGGTGTTGATAACACCCACATTGCAGCTACTGCTGATCCCCCCTGCCCGTGGGATGGGGAGAGCAGGAGCCTGGGGGTAACAAAACCAGAGCAGCTGACCCAAACTGGCCAAAGGGATATTCCAGACCACATGACATCAGCTCAACTATAAAGCTGGTACAAAGGAGGAAGGGTGGGGCTCCTCATTGGTCCTCCAGAGCAACTGCTACATGTTTTGGAGCCCTGCTTCCCAGGAAAGGGCCAGACATCGCCTGGGGAGGGGAAGCAGAGAATAAATCTTTGGGTTTTTCTCTTCGCTTCCATGTGTGGCATTCCTTGGTTTTGCTCTCTAGTTAAACTGCCTTTGTTTTTACCCACAAGGGGTTTTGTCTCTCTCTCATTTTCCTTTCCCATTTTGCTCTGTGGAGGAGGGAGAGGAAAGGGGGAGGGTGATAGAGTGGCTTTGTGGGGGCCTGGGGGTCTG
>NW_008622131.1:2662-11861 GCF_000691845.1 Merops nubicus
AAAATTAATACATAAACTATGTGAATTTCCCCCCCTTACCCTTAGCATATTCCTGAGATCTGCCATTGCTCTCTAGGTCAGTGGCTGACAACACAAAACCCTTAGAAAAGTGCTTTACGGGTTTTTAGTAGACCTGTGAGTGGTTGCTGACTATTGGAAAATGCTCCAGTGTTGTGCTTTATAGATGTACCTAGAAAGCTCCATCTGTAGAAGAGCAGACGGGAATTTCGTAGCAATAGGATTATAAAACTGATCCATGCCTAACTTTTCTTTCTCATGTTCTAATGCTACTTGCATCCTACCCCTTTCAACCTAACTGTACCTGAAGTGTTTGAACTAGGAGCTGATCACAAAATTAACAACAGAAGAAACCTGACTCATTGTTTGAAAGGACAGAAGGTGAGCAACAGGAGTTCCACAATGAAAGGAATGGACAGTCCTGTTTATGTGAGACAGAATGAGATCCAAGATAATACTGTTTTTTCTTAATGGGGAATGGGTAGAGAGGCAAAGCTGCATCTGCTCTCCTGGCACTGTCCAGGATTACAGATTACTGTCAACTACTAACTGTAGGTTAGTTCAGCCCATATTAAATGGACAGCTTAAAATATTAAACCTAACAGGTCTTAAGATGAGTGTGTATATGACTAAAATGATTATTGTCATCATGAATGTGCTGGTTTTGGCTGGGGTAGAGTTAATTTTTTTCATAGTGGCTAATATAGGGCTATGTTTTGGATTTGCTTTGTAAACAGTGTTGATATCACAGGGATGTTTCAGTTACTGTGGAGCAGTTCACAAGGCAGGGAGTACTTATGCTAGCATAGGAAAGTATGGGCAATCACTATCTGTCAGGATCCACTGGGATCTTTGCTTTGAAGATGTTGGAAAGGGAGACAGGCAAGAAGCAAGAGTGCTTGCAAAGCTGAAAAGAAAAGACGTTCTATATTTCCCTTTAAAAGGTCTGGGCCTTCTATATAATGAAAATATTTTATAAATAGTTTCTCAATCTTGATGTACACAGTACTTGTATGCTTTTATTTTTTTATGGACAAGAGCAGACCTCAGTAAAGTCAGAATAAACACTTACCTGAAGTCTAAAGTTTCATATTGATGAAAAAGTCTGTCTAATTAATTAGAACAGCATTGCTGCACTATTACTGAAAGGTGCTAGCAGAGACATTAATTTCTGTGCAGGCCGAAAGCTGATTAGACCATCCAAATGTGTGCCTGACTGGACACATGTTTGTGCCAAACTGATGTCTGAACCAGCTCATGTTAGCAGGGGCGAATATGAAAAAACAACACAGTTCATAGCTATAGACAGCCTGCGGGCTTCATAACCCAGGTGACAATGTAAGAAACATCTTAGAAGGTTACCCTTCATGTGAGTTGATCTGGAATTAGGGTTTGACACCTTTTGTCCTCTAGAAATGGTTATGGTTATTTAGATTCACATCTTCTGCAGTCCTATAGAGATTTTTTTAATTCTTCCATTAAATAAAAAGGATTTTGAGCATTGTACTAAATAATGAGGGACTGTTTTGTCCCTCAGTAGGTGTGGAAACACTTAACATACCACAAACCTACCAGTTTGCTAATACCAATAACAGATCTGACTCTCTCCTAAGCAGTTTGTTAGCCCACTGTGGGACAGAATTTCTTGAACATTATGTGACTCCTGGTCAAAGATGCTTTATATGAACCTTGCATTATATGCAAACATGTTTTTTTATAGCCATGTCTGGAAATAATGCACACAGAACATTTCTGGCTTGTGTTGAAGACCAGACACAAAGGTGGTGATGTGTGGTGGAGGTGCATGTGGCTGGATGAGAAATATTACAGCATTTCCAGGCGTGTAAGACAGACCACGCCAAGTGTACTGTTTCCGTCTACCGAGAGAACAGCCTCCTATAAATCAAAAAAAGGCTTATCAGATTAAAGGTTTAAAGGTACAAAGTCCCCTGATCATAGACACTAATGACATCTGGATCCCATTTTGAGAAGTCCGGTTCTTTCTGTGATTTTTGTAGAAGGTTAGTCAACCCAAGGTTTGAAATTCCACCTTGGAGAGAAGTGTCTGTATTTCATAAAGAGATGGACAGTAATTGCTGATTGAAACACCATGTGATGAGTGAATGCAGAAGGCAGGATGAGAAATTAGCCTTTGCAGGCCCTCTGGACCCTTCTCACTGAGCATGTGGGCAGGTCAGCACCTGAAGTGAGGAACATGAGAGCCTGCAGTAGGAAGTGGCGGCTGCTAGAGTCAGGTATGGGGGAATGGGATGTGGGGGAGACTGTCAGGTTGAAGGGCATTAAAAGCATGAGTGCTTGCGTGTATATAACAGAGTAGTTAGCTGTGGTCCAACACCAGACACAGGGACCAGGAAAACTGAGGTGAGTGGGAAAGACTTGGAGGCACTGATCCAGACCATACTGTACCTCTATTGCCTTGCCCAGTCTCACTCAGGGAAAAGGGCTGCAGGGCTGCCTTCCCTTGTCTGTGGTTATGTAAAGTGTATGTATCAAATGATATGTTCTATGTTGTGTATGTGATTCTGAGGATAAACATCTTCCCCCCGTGAACTTCACTGAGTCCCATGCAGAGCAAAAAAACCATTATTGACTAAATGGGTTAGTGAGCTGCTTGTAGCCTAACCAAGCACCAGGGGAACTGCTGACTGACCACACGTACTGTCCGGATAGCTGTTAACCACTTTTAACCATGCCAAAGGGATGTGGGCATTTCCAAAGAGGTCAAGGCTGTCAAATATGTAAGGGAAAAGTACTAAAAGCATTACGATTACCTCCCAAGCAGAATTATATCTCAGTAAACCTTGGGAGGAGGAAGAGACTGTGACTGGATGCTGTGGGTCTAAAAATAGCCTGTTCTGCTAATGGAGGAGGGGAAATGCAAGAGGATTCAGTCACAGACCACGTGGATTAGGTAAGAGGCTGGCCCCTGCTGTTGTTAGCTGGCTAGGAGAAGAGAACTTTTATATTCTTTCCGAGTGGAGGCAGCTAAAGCGTATTTTTCCTTAGTCTTTGTAAGTCTTTATAGGAGTTTAATCTGTGTTGACTTTTTAGATCTTGCAAATAAACCCTCTGTTTTAACTGTCTGGAGGTAGGGGTGACGTGAAACTGATACCTTGAGAGCTCCCTTCATCTCCCTTCAGGAGATATCAAAGCATTTTCACTGGGAATCTGGACCATGATGCAGAGCACTGTACCTGAACAACTGATGTAGGAGTCTCTATCTGAGCTGGATGAGCCAGTCTGGGAGTGACAAAAAGAAATCTAAAAGTAATCAAGATGTATTAGGAAAGCTATCTGTCATGTTGAGGGATAGAGGAGCACTCCCTGAATACCGAATACCAGACTCTGCAGGGATTTTATGACAGTCCCAACAGGTACCTGCAGAATGTGTCTATTTTCCTCTATTGTTGGAGACACTAAAAGTTAAAGAAGGTGCCTAACCTCTGGTAGATGTCTTTCCTCGTTCAGAAGCTGTGCCTGAAAGGATAGCAGCAGTGGAAAATGAGACTTCTGCCTTCAGAGCCTACATTTTTTTGTCTTAAGCTTGGTTTATGTATTTCCCCAATCACAGACCCTGGCAAGGACAAGCCTGTCAGAATCGAGCTGTCTGACTAGAGAGTCAGAGCATAGCCAGGGCAGTTTCACAGAGCAAGGGGAACCAGGAGCTGAGGGGGCCAGTGAGGCAGCCAGGCAGGGCACTGTGACAGGACGTGGTCTCGCAGCACTTGGGCAAGGTGACCAGAGCAGAGGTTGTGATGGTAACCACAGGCAGTTGTGCTCCAGTGGCTGCCAGACAGGTCCACAGGGTTAAGAAGAGCAAGTCAGCAAGATATGATTCCGAGCAGAGAAGTATCTGCAACCTAGTGGAGCTGAGGATCTGAGCCTGGAAGCTTCTCTGAGCAGTTGAACCCCAGGTACATGCCTGGGCTAGGTGAGAGCTGGCTTTGGGTAAAGACAGCCAAAGCCCTGAGGGGCAGGTGGAGAAGTCTAATGTGGCTTTCAGGGACCTGACACAAAGATAGACATATATATATATTTTTGTTTTCCAATCCCTTTTATCTGTATAGCAACATCACCTTTTTTATTTAGCAGTAAATCTTTAGAAAGCCCATCAGAGACAAGAAGCCTGGTAAGACTCCCACTACAGAAAATACTTCAGCATGAATTTGGAGATTACCAGGCACTAGAAAATCCAAACAAAAGCAAGGTGTCCTGCAAGCCCTGGATGTGACGAAAGCTGTGAGAGATGCTTTCATCTTATTGGACACTGAAACCTGATGATAAAATATTGTCCATAAGAAAGTCCACCTATGCATAAAACTGTTTGATCCTCTTCTTTTCCTCATTTATATTGGTGTGAAGGGATGTCCAGCTTGGGTGGAATGATCTTGAATTCTTCTGTGTCTGACCTTAAGCCTGGAGTAACATTCATACTGAGTCAAGTTCAAAGTGTTACCACAATGATGCCAACATCAACAAGGTGATGTGGTATGTGGTAAATTATCAGGACAAAATAACATGAAGACCCTAATCTTGATAAATCAGTCTTAGAATATAATCTAAATTGGCCTCTTCATCAATCAATACTTAAAATTTGAAGAAGATAAATGGTATGTATCTAAATTATTAAGAATTTGCTTTGATACATTGAGACAGCCAATTAGGTATTTTTCCAACGCAGAGGTTTGTAGTCAAGGCCAGCCACCAAAAGGCCATCTCCTTGCTGTACTATCAGCTGGCCTGGGCACCTCTCACACTCCACAGAAACTTAATCTCTCACAAAATATAAAGTAAACCATTTTGTCTGCTTTAGGAATATAAAGTATTTGGACTTGTGCAACCTGGTCTAGTGGGAAGTTTCCTTTTCTATGGCAGGGGTGTTGGAACTAGATGATCTTCAAGGTCACTTCCAAGCCAAACCATTCCATGATTCTATGAACATGTCAAGACAAGACATCTGGAAGGCTGAATAACAGAATAATCTCTTAAACTTTTTAGATAGTGTGACTTGGATTCATTTGTCAGCTTTGGGAGAGGGAGCAGCACTTCAACTGTTTTTTCACCCAGATAAAACATACGATTTGCAAGAGTCATCAGTCATGGGCAGTGGCTAAGCTGTCTAGAGGGACCACTAGGATTCCACAATAAATCAGTAAATGACTTTTATTTCTGTTCTTTTGTTTGTTTGTTTGTTTTTGTTTTGTTTTGTTTTGTTTTGTTTTTCCCCCATCAATTTTTCCTGAAACCTCTGAATCCATAAAAGAGAAGGGATTGTTTAGGGTGTTATATAACTAAAGCACTATAATTGTAAATTTAAATGTCTGTTCTCTTGTGAAGAGGGCAAAGGAGTTTCACTCTAGAAATACCCAAATGGGATACTTGAGTGCTTGAGATACTAATTAGTGGATGGACTTGGAAAGATTGCTGGTTCTTTACTGATTACCTTTACTTCTCAGTTTGTCTGAATTATTAGTTTTCTACAACATGACCTGGATTTTTAAGATCCATCTTTCTTTTAGACAAATAAGTCATATAGTTCAACAGTAATTTAAAATCTGGGTTTTTTTAGGTAAAAACATCTTGACAAACATTGTTTTATTGAGTAAAGAAAGTGATTTTGCTTCAGCTAAAATTAACAAGTAATTGTAATAATTTTTTTCTCTGGAAATCTTTACATTATGCCTATATAAACCAATTTTCATATAGAATATGAGGAGAGGTAATTTCATTAAGTATCCAAACTAATACAACTAATTTTTGGATAAATATGAAGGACAAGTTAATTTGGCCTCAATACTGTATCCTCTCACAGGACATGATCTGTTGGTTTTGTTAATATTACCTAATGCTGGCAGAGATTAGATACTGGCACATGGTTGTATTCCCGTTTCTCATGTGTCTAGTTTCAGCACAGAAATGAAGACCCATTGTGTACTTTCCAGATGAGAGCTTGGCTTTTAAAAGTTCTCTAGAAAGTCTTGTGGCACCCAGCTATGACAGTCTCACAGCAGAGAGTGAAAACAGTAAATTGTGATTAAAAAGTTTTATTATGGTAAATGAGAGAACAGCCTTCCTGGAAAGGCTGTTCCTCCATCCGTTTTTTTATTACACAGTGGTACTCAGTTTTTTTAGCTCAGTCATCCTTTTAATTTCTCCAGCACTGACTTAGCAATGTGCTTTAAGCTGTTCAAACAGCCAGACTTTTTGAATAGTTACTTTTTGCATAATTTCTGCTTGCCTGCCATTGTGCTTTGCCTATTCTTTGTGCTTTGCCTTTTATTTGTGCTTTGTTTCTTGGCTTCCTTTTCATCTTCTACAAGAGAAGTTCCTTCATTCTTGAAAAAATCTTGCTTGAAAACCTATTGCATTCAGTAAGGGGCTTTCTAGGCTCCTGTGGAACTGGGGCCTGATCTAAGGGAACAGTCTGTGCCAGCTTGCATCACCAAACCCTGAGCACAGTAGATATCGTGCTATTTTAATTGGACTTAAGTGATAAATACTTTAGTTATTAACACATAATTTTGTTTGAACTAAAGGATTCAGGAGTTGTAACTGTAGGGTATTGTTACCCGGGAAGGATGGACTAGGGAAGATTTCCTGCAGGGAGCAGAAGAATGGGATGGCAATGGGAGAGTGGTGCTGCATGGCTCCCTTGGAAACTCTTCCCAGATCTTCCGTTTCCCCAGGATCATGGGAACCTCACAACAATCAATGAAACATCTGACAAATTAAACATATGGAGTATACAAAGGGAGAATCTGCAACTTCTGTTTATTGGGAAGAGATTTTGCAAAGTAATTACATTTATCTTTAAAATTCTAGAAGAGGCCAATGAAAATATTCATGAGGCAGTTTTGAAAATGATCATTGAGACTGGCAGAAAAGGTACTTGAAGAGTTGAAGAGAAAATGTATTTGCTGAAAATGCCTATAAAAAATATTATTTCGTATATTAATGTTGAATGTTACTTAAAATGTTATTTAAAGGGTGTAATTAACTAACCAAATATCCAACTCTCACATAACAGCAAAGCTACATGTAAATAAAACACAAGCACCCCATTTCTTGATCTGTCCTAGTTGAAATAGTTGTCTTGAAATACATTTCCAATGTAAATGACTAATCTCCTTGGATTGAGTTGATCAAAGCTATTGCTTTTTTCCTAACAAAAACTAACTGAATTTTTACTTTTTACTCTTCTTTACATTATATGTTTCTGACTTCTTTTCATTCTGTTGTCCTCAAACCCACTTATTTTTATATTTTGAAATTGTTGTTAACTTATGGGAGAAACGCATGCACACATTGCTCCTCCCTTTCAGCTTCATCCATTTCCATTCTTCCAGGTCCTCCTCTGAAATCAGTTTTGCATGTTGCTCCCCAATTTGTTTTTCACAAGAGGAGGAATCTGAAGTCTATTCACAGATTTCACTTTGGAAAGTCTTAAGCATGTGCTGGAGGCCAATGGACCTAAAATTTCTTGGTGGTCCTGCAATGTGACAATGGAACTTCCTTTCCTGGGTGAACAAGCGCTTACTCCACATGACACAGGGCCTGAGTTTGCTGAGACCACGACATGACTTGACAGCTGGAGATGAAGGGATTTACAACTCAAGTGATTAGGTAGGTACATTTGATTTCCACACTTTATAAAGTAGCTCCCATTTTTATTACCATGACAGAAAACATTGGCTGATTGCAAAAGTTATCTGGACATTATCCTGGGCAACTGGCTCTAGGTGTCCCTGCTTGAGCAGGTGAGGTTGGACAAGATGGCCTCCAGAGGTCCCTTCCCACCTCAACCATTCTGTGCTTCTGTGAAAATCAAGAGATATTCCAGAGTTTCACCATAATGTTCATCTGTGAAAGACCCTGTCACAACCCTTTTCTTTTAATATTAATCTTTCACTAAATCAGCTTCAATGATCATCTTAAAGGTCTTTTCCAACCTTAATGATTCTATAATCTTTGAAACATACCCATTGTTTGAAGCACTCCATAATTATTTGGTGATGTTTTGTTGCAAGGGAAGTTTCATGTTGTTGATTATATGGGAGCCAACGGGTATTTCCGTTTTGGCAGAGTCATGTTTAATCCTTAAAGATGCTATGATTCTATAGGTGGTGACTCCACCACCTCCCTGGGCAGCCAGTTCCAATGCCTCACCACTCTTTCAGTAAAGAAATTCTTCAGAACATCCAATCTAACCCACCCCGAGCGCAACTTGAGCCCATTTCCTCTTGTCCTATCGCTGGTTACCTGGGAGAAGAGACCAACCCCCACCTCACCACAGCCTCCTTTCGGGTAGTTGTAGAGAGCAGTAAGGTCTCCCCAGAGTCTCGTCTTCACCAGGCTAAACAACCCCAGTTTCCTCAAACCCTCTACATAAGCCATGTTCCTCACACCCCTCACCAGCCTTGCTGCCCTTCTCTGGACCCGCTCCAGCACCTCCATGTCCTTCTTACCCTGTGGTGCCCAAACTGGACACAGGATTCAAACTGTGGCCTCACCAGTGCCGAGTCCAGGATCACAATCACTTCACTACTCCTGCTGGCCACACCATTTCTGACACAGACCAGGATGCCATTGGCCTTCTTGGCCAGCTGGGCACACACTGGATCCTGTTCAGCCAGTTGCCCCCCAGCCACCCCCACCAGCACCCCCAGGTCCTTTTCTGCCCAGCAGCTTTCCAGCCATTCCTCCCCAAGCCTGGAGGGTTGCCTGAGGTGGTTGTTTACTTTAGGAATTAGACAGCAAGTAATAACATTATTTTAAATGCTACATTTTAACTAAGTGGAACATGTTCCTCCTTGTACTGCGTAATAACAATTTGTTACATTGTCATCATGTATCTACTAGGAATAATTTATCTTTCCTAGATGGCTGCCCTTCATTCCATTGATGTTTTTGAGTCTTAACTACATCCTTACTGCACGTACAATGGTGCACAAAGTACGTGGCTAATGAATTTATAGAATATAAATTTTTAATAATGGAAAGTTACAACCCAAAAAACCTTAGAACTAATTATATTTCCATGTACTTATTAGTGTTGACCACAAAGGTGGTAATTTATGACTGTTCACTAACAGTATTTTTTGTGGCCACAGCTGTAAAAAAGCAGAATAATTTTGTGCTACTGTGAAAATGTTATTGGTAT
>NW_008622132.1:0-82294 GCF_000691845.1 Merops nubicus
GGCGCCGACTCCTCGGAGCCGCCCGTCCCTCGCCCGGCTCCCCCGCGCTGCCCCCGTGTCACCGCCCGCGCTTCGTTCCAAGTTTCTCGTCCCTCCCCTCCATGCTCCCCACAACTTTTTACCGCTGTTTTCTCGCTTTACTGCCGAGCGAGGCAAGTTTAGGGCTTATATAAGGGATCCTATGTTTTTGTTAAAACTGGGGTGAAAAGCGCTCTTCGGTGTTTTTTTGTTTGTTTTTTTCTTTTTCCCCCAGGCTGTGTCTGTCTCCCTGTAGGGCAAACTCGCATCAGGAGCCGCTATCCTTCACAGGTTTTTCTTGGCGTGAATTAATTAATCCAGAGCCGGCTGCCCAGCACTTTTAGAGCTTTTCGCTCCTGAAAGCAGCAAATCGCCTGTGTAACGGCTGAACACCCTTCCAGGAGCCGCTTTTGTGAAGGGACCAGGTTTTGTCTTTATTGAAGCCCCTCAGTGAAGGGCTTTGCTCGTTCTCGGTGGGAATTGGCAAGCGATGGAGTGAGAGGGTGTCCAGCTTTCTTTCTGTGGTCCCCCTGGCAGGAAGGAGAGATGTTTAATAAGTTGGTGTAAAACAGCAGAGGAAGGATCATGTGCATCTTCTGTGACAGCCAGAAGAGTAACCTTGGCAGGGAAACGAGGGAGGGAAACGGAGAAGTAGATTGGCAGCAGATGGGGAGCATGCAGCACCTCAGACAAACTGCAGCCCCTGTCTTCCGCTGGTGGACAGTACCGTATTTAGTGGTGTGCACACGTATTCTGCAGTTTGGAAGCACTGTGCTTCCTCAGGTGATTCACAGTCAGTAGCTTAAAATAAACACGATACACAGAAGTGTGAAGCACTTGAAATTCCCTTGAGCAAGTTATTTTGGGAATACTTACGTTGGCTTGTGTTTAGATTCATATCCTTTTCCTTTTCCAGCATGTGGGCAGGTGCTGAGTCCCCGATGTTCAGATTCCTTTGCTGGTTGGGCATTCGGTTTTGAAGCTGCTAATTTGAAGACCTTTTGCCTGGAGGCTAAAGCTTTGTTGTCATTGATTTTCGTAGAGTCTCATAGCTGTGCTTAGTGCAATATAATGCGGGGAGTAATTCCAGCTACCCGTCCTTGATGTCATGGGAGTGTCCACTGCTGTTTAGGGATATAAAACTAACCTGATTCAGTTTTAGGTAGTCTGTAAATTATTAGAGAAAATACATTTTGCCACAGTGAGTGGTGTGGGACAGAAGATGTTTGGAGAGGAATCTTTTTTCTCAGTGCAAACATCAGAGACAAGGAGCGGTATTGGCAGGAGCGTCACTTGAGTGGGGTGTCACAAAAAAGGGCCGAGTCAGGTTTATTCTTTTATCATTTCCTGGTTTATTCTTCTAATGGCTGTGAATGCTGAAACAAAAAAGTACAAGTTATCTCTCTGACCAGACAGGAAATGCAGAAAAGCAAGGGGGGATTCTGTCTGCAGGGTTAGCCATGAAAATTGCAAGCACAAGGGACAACCTGTTCCCTTTTGCTGACAAGACTGGTCACCTCAGGCATGCAGCTCTGCAGCCCCAAGACTTGCACTGGGGTTCAGCTGCAGGGAAGAGGTGTTCACTCTGAGCCCTGTGTTCGCAGGCAAACACATGTGCATGAGTGAGTTTTCCCTGTTAAATGTGGTGGTCGGAAAGCTCTGTTACAGGAGCAGAGAAGGAGCTTTTCCTTCAGTTACTTCTGTAATCCTGATGATTCTTCTCTGGTGTCATTAATGAGCTGTGTGCAAGGTCTCTGGGGTGCCACTGGTAGTAACATGGGGAATGCCTTGTTGACCTGGCAAAGTTAATGGAAGTCCCTTGGCAGACTTTGCCAATGGCATGTGCCTTTATGACAAGTGAGAGGTTGCGTTTGGAGAGACCCAGTAGTCTTGTTTTCAATTGAGGCACTGCTTGATGTTTATTTTTCTTGTGAAAAAAACTTTTCTGCCTTCACGGATTCTGGTTTGACAGATGTGTAGTAAATCCTGATCTCTCCTTCAGGAATTTGTTGATTTATGAGGGTAAACCGTGCTCATCTTCTCCAAGCATGAAGAGAACAGCTTCAGATGAAATCTGGTAGTAATTCCTGCCATGAAAGTGGTGGTGATGGTACCTGAGAGGCAGTTTTTTCAGTTTGTTACCATGCCAGGAACAATTCTCCAGACCTGCAGTCATGTAATCTCAAAGGACGTTTGATAAGCAGTAGTCTGCTCACTGAGGAGTGTAGTATAAACATAGAGGGATGAGACAGGAGCTCTGAATTCTGGTCCTGCCACTGTGCTGTGTTTGGGTGACCTTCAGCATGTCACTGATGCAGGCCCTGGGACATATGGGTCCCAGGCTGCCAGCAGCAGTTTGCCAGTGTCTGCCTGCAAGGAGCTCCGTACGTTTGCTGGCCTGTCAAATCCTAGGTCAGTCTTCTTTGTGATGGCTTTCCGCATCAGAGCTGGTTTCAGTAACAGCAGTGAGGGCTGGGAGGAGTGGGAACCAAGGCTGGTTAGTAAAACCAACAGGAGAGAAGCATTTGTGTTAGGGGTGCATCCAAAACAGCACTGCTGTGGAGCTGAAGGCATACCAGGGAACTGCACGTCAGTGAAGGATTATGTTTAAGGCAGCTCCTTTGCTGTAGGTTCCCCTGATGCCTTTACAGAAGACGGAGCCTTTTTAAGAAAGCAAAATCAGCAAAGGCTTTACTGTGAGTGAAGGTGTATAAACCATAGGGGAGTGATCAAAAAGGAGCATGCTTTAACATGAAATGCCATGGGATACTTCTGAGAGCTTTTGATAAGGCCATTCTAATCTCTGTCCAAAGTACTCCTGTCTGGTGCTTACAAGAATGACTGCCTTGTATTTGAGTGACCCGGTGGCCCAGAGTGAGCTGGGCCAAATAGGTCTGGGCAAAAATGTGTTTCATGGTGATTGAAGGTGGGGGGGGAGCCAAACCAAAAACCCATCTTACACTGGTGTTTTGCTGGAAAATGTCACCATCTATAGTAAATTTGGAACCCTCTCGTGCTGCTTATAATCACCTTTTTGACTGGCAAAACTATCCTCAAAGTCAAACTGGGCAGGGTCTGAGCAGGTTTAGTTGCTGTTTCTAGAATAAGGTGGAGGGACTGGTTTGTCTTTCTACAGCCATGGTTTATTCAGCATTGGCTGAGCTGACTACTTTGTTAGGAAAGGCTCACCTTCTGTGGAAGGGCTTCAGGGAAGGGACCAGTTTGTTCAGTGGGTGTGAAATTCTTTAGAGTACTAACTGGGTCTGCAGCAATGATGAAGAAATATTTCCAGGAGTAGAGTTATGGCCTTTACGTTATTCCCAACTCTTTTCTGCTTGAGAGTATAGTGGTGGCCCAGTAAAAAAAATAATGGTTTTACTTTAGTGCTGGTCATTCTGACATATTATATTTTGTCATTTATTATTGTGGGATCCAGACCTCAAAAATAATTTATATTTTTTTCTGCTCAGGTGTGATCCGTTCACCTGGAGCTGTGCATCTGCATGTCTCCATCAAAAACAACAGTCTGCTTCCTGAAAATGTCTTTTATTGTTGAATGTCAGGGCTGTGTTCATAACAAAGCCACCGAGAGGCCTGAAATCCCAGCAACTGTATTTGATATGCTTTACAGATGTTTCTACATGAATCATGGTAACTTCTGTGTTTTACTGTAGGCTGTTCTTTTTGGAGTGACTCTGTTATAGTTTTGGTTGCTATTTTGCTTCATCTTATCCCTGAATGCGAGCTATTGTAATATTGTGACTGATGCCTAGCAACTGCCAATTTCGTATTTTTAGACTTCCAGAAAGAAAACCTTAGATAAAGCTGGTATTCCACTTTCACAGAGAGGTTGTAGAAAAAAGATTAGCCTAAGCACTGGGAACCGAAGATGGACACAGTCAGATCCTCTTTCCCTTCACTCTTCACGTCATTCATGTGTTTCTGCACCTCAGGCATTTTCTCTGCCCTTTCTGTATTTGGAGTAGTGGGCCGAAGGCCACCACTGCCTCCATCCATGTATGGATCTGTGTGCAAGTCAGAGGAATCAGTGTTGGAGGCCCACTCTGCTGATGATTGTACAGACTCCCCTGAAACCTTTGAAGGAAAGGGGTGAACTGCTTAAGGAGTACAAAGAACAGGAGTAAAGGTCTTCAACATGTGTGAGAAAGTGAGCTTGTTGTGTTCAGAAATGCTTTGGCATTTAGAGACTCTTATCTAGGTTGTGTCTGTCACCTTTGGTTGTATTTTGCTTAGACACATAAACTGAGATGTTTGTGAAATTAAAATGTTCATATGTAAAACTATGATCTCCCTCACTGCCACCCCTGGCCCTTTGGTCATTGGTGTCTAAAACTTCACAGGAAGATTTGTTAGGTGCCTGGAGCACGCAAGTATGGCGTATACCACTGCCGTGGCCGAGTGCACGTTGAGGGTTTGTAGAGTGGGTCTCCTTAAAGGAACCTGTTCTGAGGTATGATCTGAATACAGCCTTGCAGCATGGAGTTCAAAGCAAATCACAGCATGCACTGTCATTTCTAAGGGGAAAAAAAAAACAAACCAAACCCCAAATGATTATTGAATAGCTTAGCAGTTAGCCCTGTTGCCCACTGAGTTGAGGAACAAGATTCAACTTACTGTAGCTGTTGCCTGCAGAAGAATGCCTTGTCTGTGGTGGTAGAGTTGAAGATGGATAGGAGGTAGGAGAAGAAAGAGCTCAACCTGTTCTGAAGTTGAGGTAGTCTTTGCCGGTAACTCAAGATTCATGGAGCTGTAGAGAAGGTAAGAATATAATTAATGAAGAGCACAGTCATCTGGATTGCTCTTCACTGGAGTAACTCAAACTCCAAATTAAACAAAAAATCCCTAGTATTTTGAAGGTATGCTAATGCTCATGTAGTGGCCCAAAATGCCCCGGTAGGATCATCCTCATATCAGCCAGGTAGCAAAAAAGATTTTTGAACAATAGAAGGTAAACAGGAAACACTTTGTCTTGGCTGGTGGCTGCAGTCTTTTCATGGAAGGTTAGGGCTGTCCAGCTCTGGTAATTTTCATAGTGGCACTGTAGAGCAGAGGGAAAGTTGTGGTGAGTGACTCAGACTGAAAAGAATTTTTTATGCCCTTGCCCTTCGCTCACCCAAAAGATGTGTATGAAGGTAGCAGATATTCTAATGGCTCTTAACAGTGTAGCCCAAAAAAATAAAAATCCTTGCTATTAAAAATAGACCAGAAATACTTGCAGGCATTGTGTGTCACACAGGCTTCAGTTTCCCTATGATCATCTTTGTAAAATTTTTTGAGAGCAACTGTAAAAAGACATTACAGGAGAGGTGAATATTTTCTATTTATTCCGGCTTTGACTAGGGAAGTGCACGTTTGATAACTTTTACATAACTGTCCTGATCTTTACACACTGTATTAAGCTAACCTCAATGTGTCTTTAAATGGATATATTTATGCAGAAGATTGAAAAGTGATAGAAGTGAATCTTTGTATCTCTTGTAGGTGGTTGGAAAAATCATATTTTTGTTATAGTCTTAAAAATACCATTCAGTAGTCTAGAGAGAATTAAATATTAGCTGGTAGTCATTAGTGTTTTTCTTCATCGTAAAAAAGGATCTAAATATGAGTTAGCAGTGCATTAAATACCTTTCTAGTATATAAATGATTTCAGAATACATGACAGGTTTTAAATGCACCCTGACATTCCCCCCTGCACGTAGACATGTAATACCTATGCTAAAGAGGCTGGATTAGAAAAGACTGGTAGAGAAACAATGAAATAGCTTAAAAATGAGAGGGAACAGTGAGGAAGAAAAGCCATTTGACACAGGTTTATCCAAGTGAGGGACTCTGCGTGACAAAGCACCAGGCACTGTCTGTTCCTGCACCTTGGCAGCAAGGAGTCTTTTTCTTACCTGTGAAGCTGTTATGGTCACTATGAAATGAATTGCAAATGGTCAGCAGCCTTTCAGAGGTACAGTGAACACAGCCCAGGAGAGTCACAGAAAGTCGGGTGACAAAAAGAATTATTAAGTAGAAAAACCAAAAATAACAAATGTTTTGGAAGTCTTCCCAATCCAGAGAAATTGGCTCCTAACTGCTTTAGTTAAATTTAGTACAGTTTTCTCCTGTAGGGAAGCAATATTGACATTTGTGCCCAAGGATGCTGGTATAATTTAGAAGTATTAATCATTGCATCTGATATGTAAAATGTTGCTTGAGAGAAGGGGGAATTAATCTGTCCTCCCTCTGCAGTGTAGATTGAGTATGAATCAGCAGAGGAGGTTTCAGGCAGATGCTTGGAAAAAAAGCTTTCTGATAGCGGGGATGGTGAAGCACTAAGTCAGATCCCTGTGAGGGCTGCAGAGCAGCCTAGGTCAGTGATGGACATTTTTTTTGTTGTGTAGACCCCCTCTACAGGTTTTCCCGTGGAGACATACCCTTTACAGTTTATTTTACCAGCAGCCAACTTGGATTTTGAAGTTTCTATCCCCTAAGCATCACAGTGCCTGAACCACGGAACCCCCTGGCACAGATTTTCCATGACTCGGTGCCTCCTTCGAAGGAGCAGTAGGCAAGGGCAGAAGCTCCACTTCATGCCCAAGTGGACGGGCACAGCATGGCTGCGGCTGAGCTGTCACCCCTCTGGCTTGCAGTGCCCCCTCCCAAGCTGGGTTGCAGCAGCTTGAAGTGACCTGTGAGTGATGCAGGACGCCTGTGTGAGAGCTGATAGGGAACCCGGCTGTGCGGCTGCTGCCGCCTGCAAGGTTTTCCCCTGTGGAGAGCTGCAGTGAAGGAGCTCTAGATCCCATCTTTGGTAATAATAACTTGGAATTTTGCATAGAAATCTGCTTAAGTCTCACTGGGGTAGGGCGGGGGGGGCAAGCCTGGATGGTAACCTGGAGCCTGAGCAGCACAGATCACGAATACACAAGGGCTGAAGTGATGGAGAAGGGGGGCTATGAAGGAGCTTACTGTGTGTGGCAGCCAGGTTTGCATCTGCTGAGCGCTTCGAGTCCTGAGTAGAAGCACATCAACATCGTGCTGCAAAAGCACTGGGAGGGTTGTTCCAGCCTGGATGCCTTTTCACTGCAGGACGTATGGCCATGTGTTCTTCTGTCTGTCATCTGCCTGCGTTCCCCTTGGACTCTTGTATTTTGTTACTGGGTTGGTATCTTCCCTATCCATCAGTTCGGTGCATACCATTAAGCAGCTTTTCTTGATTGACTAATGAGATGCTATTTTTGGCAGTGCTTTTGCCACTGTCTTTTATTTGCTTAGCTACATTTTCTGCATTTTCACTCATTACTCTTCAGTGTCTCCTCTGTTGCTACTGTATTTACTGTTGCATGCCCATCACCTCACTGGGATTTCTTTGGTCAGTTGTTACACCTCTCTCCTGTCATTTTTCCTTGCCCACTGCTTCCCACCTGTGTGCCCTCCATTTGCCTTTGTTCTACCATTTACAGAGCCCATCGCTCATCCTTCCCCATCCAGTACATCACTCTCTTCCTATGCCCAAGACTTCCTTTCAAATAATCAAAAAGTAAACAGAGGACAAAAGCATTTCAAGAGGGAGATGTATCTACAGATTCATCCTACTTTAAGGTAGCTGTCTAAGCCAGGCAGGATGAATCATGTCAGTAAGTTTCTACCCCTGTTCATTAACTACAGGAGTCTAACTAGGATAGGCCTGATACCTAACTTACAGGGTTATGTGTAAGTAAGATCGGAACCATTTATGTAAGCTAGTAGCACTTACAGTGCTGAGTATTAAGGCAGCATGTACTACCACACATTAAAAAGAAAGATAGAAGAGTAATTTAGGTAGCTGCTTGTAAGCTGTAGGATTTTGGCAGTTGTTTAACCCATGACAATAAAGCTATTTAGAATTAACATGTTTTTGAATCACCTTTGTGTGCCCCAGTGATTAGGAGCATCAAATTCCAGATGCAAGCTGGCCTTTTAATCCAAATAATAACTTCCTCCCCATCGTACGTAAATGCAGCCTTAACACATCAGTATGTTCACTGCAGTAATGCTATTCTCAGAAGATTAAAGGAAATATTCCTACTTTCATCTGCCTCGCGTATCCTGAGGCTGCAACGTATTTTAGAATTAGCATAAAAACTGCTCTAGATGTGCTCTTTCAATTCGTACTTAAAGGAATTGCTGTATTCTTGACAGCTGCTTATTTAATTCTCAAAAAATGTAACTTGTGAGAAGAAAGAAAGTAACCCAAGGACAAAATACAGAGGTCCATAAAGGGTTGCTTGCATCCTTCTGATGTATGGTGGCTTTGCTGACTTAACTCCTAGGTACCGAGATGGACCCAGGGCTGGAATGATTAAAACTTCTTGGGTGATTTCATGCTGATTTCACCCTTGCCTTCTGGCATTTTATGTCTACCATGGGTCCAGGCAGTTGGCACAGGGGAGCTAAAATAGTGTAAATCGGTACACTAGTAATTTGTTCAGGTATCCATGCCCTCCAGAGGGTATTCATGGTGACACAGAGAAGTTACTGGGCACCTGTGTTCATCCTGCAGTTAATACTGGTGTAGCACACTTGGGTGTATGTGGCTTCATTATGCCCTTGGAAACCTGTCTATTGGAACTCATGTGTTTGGATGGTAGTTAAATGCATTGTTAGAAAAACTTGCAAAATGGATGTAACATTAAAGCCAGAGCTACAAGATCTTCATGAGGTTTGATAGACTTCCAAACAGTTAATTGGTAACTCTGCATTTGCTAGATGAAGGGAGTGGGAGAGACTGGAAAAATAACCCGAAGCAGGGAGAACACTTAGAGACAAACACATTTAACAATAACCTGCAGAGAGATTCATGGCAGTCTCTCCCCAGCAATTAAAAGAGTCAAAGTGGTTTGGATAGAATCCTTATCATGAGAAATCCCTGTGTTGCCAGTTGTATACATACCCTGCTGTTCTGCAGAGTGGACTACTGCTGCTGCTGGCCGAGGTGGCCCCACTTGCTGCAGCAATTATTAGGATGGAAGTGAGGAAATTTTGCTAAGCAAATTTAAAGATGCACGAAGAATCGGAGGGAGAGAAGGTGCATGTCTCTCTTCTATGCCTACATAAATATCTGGATTTTTAAATACGTATTTTATGCCTTCCCTATGTGAAAGTTGTCCAAAGAATGTGCTAATGTTTCTAGCTTAGAAATGTGAACCAGAGCGATGTGATGTCTTTGTTTCTTTCTGCTGCGTCTTCTGGGAGTGGAGATGATGTGTGTGATACATCTTTCACCTTAGCAGAGAGAGAGGGAAGTGTTTAATATTTAACCAAGGTTGTCTTCTTCTTCAGCACCTATCGATAGGGGACTGCAGTTACAGAACATAGAACTGTGTTTGTTTTTGCTAAGAGGAGCGCTTGGAAGGAGAAAGGGATAACCTTTCCCTAAGGAATAGGTATCAGCTACGGCAGGAGACAAGAGTTTGCTTTAAAAATGGATCTAATTAAGCCCACGTTACAATGAAATAGTTTAATACTTGCTTAAGTAGGACCGTATGTAAGCACAGGAGTTGGAAGACAGAACATAGAACTGTGTTTGTTTTTGCTAAGAGGAGCGCTTGGAAGGAGAAAGGGATAACCTTTCCCTAAGGAATAGGTATCAGCTACGGCAGGAGACAAGAGTTTGCTTTAAAAATGGATCTAATTAAGCCCACGTTACAATGAAATAGTTTAATACTTGCTTAAGTAGGACCGTATGTAAGCACAGGAGTTGGAAGAGCACTGCTGTGTCCTCTGCCCCGCTCGCCGCCTCCTCGCGGGGAGCAGCACGCCTGGGTGCCTGTTGTGCCATCCCCTGTTTGCTGAAGGGTGCTCCACTAACCAGTGAACAGAATTCACTGACTCCCAGTCAGGCACGCTTTTTGCTCAAGAAAGAGACATTTTTTAATATCTACAGATCTCTTTAGCTTAGATAAAGGCCACGTTTCCCAAATCGCATTTAGTTGTATTTACACCAGGGGGAAAAACTGATACTAATAGAAAACTAACAGAAGCATCCTGTCTGATCTGCTCTCTGTCCTTCTCAGAAACTTGGAAGAGAAAACAGAAGTTAAAAAGGCTTAGCCCAAACTTTTTCGGGGGGGGGGGGGAAATGTAATAGCTCTGAGCTACATCTGTTGTACAAACCTGGTGTGTTGCAGGTAGGGGACGAGTTGAGTGTCACAATTTCATGTACTCGTTGTAGTTGTTGCTAGTCTCAAACTAATTGCACTTGTCTTAATGAAGTGTGTATTTGTTAATCATTACTATTTTATTCTCTCTTGCTGGGCTTGTGCAATGCCTCGGCAGTCTGTAGAAACAAGCCTACCTACATCTGTTGTACAAACCTGGTGTGTTGCAGGTAGGGGACGAGTTGAGTGTCACAATTTCATGTACTCGTTGTAGTTGTTGCTAGTCTCAAACTAATTGCACTTGTCTTAATGAAGTGTGTATTTGTTAATCATTACTATTTTATTCTCTCTTGCTGGGCTTGTGCAATGCCTCGGCAGTCTGTAGAAACAAGCCTACTGCAAGAACGCTGTAGTCTTGCAGATAAAAATGATCTAGTACACCTTTGAAAACCCAAACGAACAAGAAAAAAACTGCCGTTACGCCAGGGCTTTAAGAATTCTTCTTGTAAAAGATGGTGTGGATCGGGTGTTTCCGCTGGCCGCGAGGAGCCCGGGGCTAGCGAGCTGCCTGCCTCTTGCAGATGCGCACGACCCGCAAGGTGTCGGTGTGGCCGGTGGGGCTGGTGGGAGGCCGGCGGTACGAGCGCCCCGTGGTGGAGAACGGCAAGGTCGTCGGCTGGTACACCGGCTGGAGAGCGGACAGGCCCTTCGCTGTCGACATGGCAGGTAAGCGCCCCGTTCCACGGCTGTTCCTCCTAAGAACCCTTCTTACATTTGGGTTTTTTTCTTTACGCGTGGCACAGAAGCAGATGTCTCGTCGGGAGCAGCTTCTAAAACTTCTGAAGTGCATCTGCTGTGTGTAGCCCTTCAGCACTACATACCCTGGACTTCTCACCTAATTAAGTTGTTGCTTGGTGATGTCTGAATTTACCTTCATTTGTTTTTAATTTTATGTGGCAACTTGGCTTTTATGTTGTATAAATTGTCTGAAACAAGTTAACTGTAAATTAATTCATGCAATTAGTTTTTTCAAGGAGCCCCTGCCTTTCATAGTGTCATCAATCTACACCAGGCAGCATAAACGCAGACCCTTCTCAGACCTCATGTTGTAAACTGCTGCTTTATCATGAAATTATTCATTTTTTATTGGTTATTTGGGATGACAGTGATAACTGTAGATGGATATAGTTTGAAACACTGGGCTTAGGGGAGAAATCACTGACAGCTATAGCCTAGTAGATGAAGGCAGGAAAGCTTCAAAATGGATCTAATCAATCTTCTGCAGTGAAGTTAGCACACCACATAGCTCTGTCTTGCTGTCAGTCTGTGCTAAGACAATCTTTTGTATATATTCAGGACTGCCACATGAATCACCAGTCTGCAGAAGTCCCTTTCTGATGCAGCAGCAGCTGGTTTCCCAGCAAATGTTATGATGCTTGTGCTTAGGCCTCTTCTGTATTCAGGAGGGACAGGAAAAGGGAGAAGTAGGAATAGAAAGGCAAGTATGGGTAGAAATAGCAGCCATTTTCTTTTTTTCTGATACCTTTATGTTTTGGGAGAGGACAAATGACAGTGCTTTCTCATCTCAACAGAGTATTTTTATCTGGATTGAAATGTCTGATGAAAAACTGTGCCCAGTATTTACAGTACAATTGGTTAAAAAGAGTAGAGAACTAACAGTTGTTAACACCTTGAAGACAGAAGTATCAACAGGTGGATTTTTCTGCGCTGTAGCAGCATTTCAAGTTAGTAGTATGCCCTGGCATGAAGGTAAATAGCGGAGCGTGCAGGGGGAGGCTCTCCCGGGGGGAGGAGGAGGCAGGGCAGTGCCCAGGCCCCAGCAGCCCGCTGGGCACTGCAGCTCTGCGCTCGGCAGCCTCTGCCCGGGGGGTGACAGACACGCGGGCTGCGCTCCGCAGCGGCTGCTTACGGGCCTTAGAAAGGTGACAGCGTCGTGCCAAATTCAGCAGCAGCAGGCAAAAAGTCATTACACAGCACTGGCCAAGGGACTCTTCACTCAGGCGTGAAGGGACACGCGGGAGGTTCTTAAGCTGCAGTTCACACTGAGCGGCTGGAGCCGCAGCGCCACCCACTCCTGCTGCCACGGGGGGCACGGGGAGGTCACCGAGGGCAAGATACCAGGGGTGAGCATATAGGAGTAGGAGGCTACTGCACGTTGGCAAACAAGGGGTTACTGCTTTCTGAGAGAACTTGCACTAGTCTTCAGAAAAGTAACTGAAGAAATGAAATCACATTTTTTCAGCAAGGAGAGAAGTGGATGCTTTGTAGGCTGGTAAAAAAAATTATAAGTTTGCATCTTTGTTCCCATTGGGAATTTGGTGGAAGGACACAGATAAACAGAACAGAACCTGTAAATCCAGAGCTGCATTGGCTGTCTGAGGAGGTAAAGTCCACAGGGGGATGTGTTAACATGCTGTTTTCCACCCTTGCCCCCACCCCTGACTCCCCAACATACCCCTGGGGACTTGGAGGACTTGATAAGAAATCTAAAAGTCCATGCTGTACTACATCACTGGCAGCCCTCCATCTGCTGGCACCAAATGTACAAGCATCTGAAGTTACACCACACACTGCACATCAGGAAGATCAAAGATCTCTTTGGAGAATATTGCCATGAAGAAAAAAAAAGGTGCCTGTATTAAAGTGCTTAGCTGTCTGCAGTTGTTGATAATAAGTGCTCTGATTCCCAAGGCACAGGTAAGGCGGCTGTCTTTGGTTTGCAGAACTATCTTTCCATAGTGATTTTTCACAAGAACTTGACCATGAAGCTGGGTGTGAGAAGAATGACAGCTGTAAAAGGTCTAGGACCACTGATTTCACTGGTGGCTGTTCAGAAGAAGCGCATCTGGATTTTAAACAAACTTCGTATTCTAGACTTCAAAATACAGGGCCTAGTTCAAATCTACTGCAAGTGAAGACAGGTCCTGCTGATTTCATTTGGGTCAGCTCAAAGACCCGAGCTGGCCAACTTCCCAAGATTCATCTTTGAAGTTTACTCAGACACAGCAGTCACATTAGATCAGTTCAGGAAACATTGGTGATTTCTTCTGAGAACTTTATTGTTGACTCCGCTGTTCTCCAATGCTAACCTGCATTCAGGAAGCAGAGTAGCTGTTTCCTGTGTTGCTTCTTGTCTGGTAACCAATGCACCATATGAATTGGTTCTGGTGTTTTTTAAGTTCCACCTCAGTTTTAACTGTAGGTGGGTTCTAGAGTTTGGCACAAACTTCCTTACTCTCAGGGAAGAAAAGCGAGAGAGAATTGTAAGCAAAAAGTGACATTGATTCTGAGATGGGCACTGAGTTGTTTATTAGAGACCTGATTTTAAATCATCTTTATAAAAGATGCTATTAGTGATTTACTTTTGGCCTGTTCCCCAGTGCCAGAGTTTTTGACCACCCATAAGAACAAGTTGGGTTGTTATTTTCCTAATATCAAGGTTGTTCAAGGAAAACAGATGCAAGCTTTACGTTAGTGTTCCGGGAACTACTTCAGTCACAAGAGATTTATCCAGGCCTGTGAGTCTGTGGGCAAGCAGATTTTGTACTTGTGGTCCAAGAGCTCATCCACTGTGCCCTAAGTTCCTCTGCTAGGGCCTAAATAAGCACCTCGTTTTTGTTGGACTTTGCTATAGTTATGAGGTCTTTAGTACATCCAATCTTTCCTATGGTTCCCTGAGAAAAAAGCTAGTTTATTAATGACACTGCAAAGCATGGCATCTTTTCTGTGAATCTGAAAGAGATGCAGTCATCAGTACAAACAAATTTTGGTTGGTGACGGCAGACACCACACCAAAAAATGCCCCAACCACTCCTCTATTGGAGGGTAACAACTATTTTAAATGTTGAGTTAAAAATTAAGTGCCTCTTTCATGGTGAATTACCTGTTAGCAGATGCCTTCGTTCTGAACTAGAGAAACTCTTGCTTGAGCATCTCTGCATCATGGCAGCCCAACCAGTGTGTCAGAGGGAGAACTTGAAAGAAGCAGACCCCAAGTCATGGCATGTTCAACAAGGCAAAGGTGTAGTACCTTCACTGTGTGGAAACCTGTAGATCTGTTTCGGCACCAGCACTGAGCATTAGCATTTACACGCTGCAGCAATGATAAACGCTCTCGGTTCCTAGCTTGCCTTTAGCTGCCTTCCTGTCTCGAGGATTCAGGAACAAAAGTGTTAATCACAGCAACAAAATCTTTAAAGTCTGGCTCTGCCTGACTGGATGAAGAAAAATGGTTCTGCCTTTTAACAGAAACCATTGATCTAACGCGAGTCAAGGTGTGAATCAACAGAAACAGCTTCTGTGGAAGGAAGTACAGATGTAATCTTTGCCATGTCTCCCGGGTATCTTGCCCTCTAACAAATTAATTCTTATCTAGGTGGCTCTTCAGCCAATTAGCTTTAATTTACAGCCTTGTTTTAAACACAGAAAAACCCAAATACCTCTTCACATGCTGGTTATGAAATTGCCCTGTAGCATTTCATGTGAACTGAGGCCCAATATGACCTTGTAGGAATAATGACCAATAAAAGAATTGCGCTACAGAATTACAGTTACGCTACACTGGAGACAGTAATCCCAGATTAATCCCTGATTGGGGATAGAATTCCAAATAAGTGTCTTTTTTTATCTATTACCACAGATCATAATCTACTGGGAGAAATAACTAGGGCCAGTCTGGTCAAAACCTGAGCCATCGCCTCTCTTTTTCATGCCAAAATGATCAGTCTGTGATAAAAAGTCAGCTGGAAGTTGTCATTCGAAAATGGCTTTCCCTCAAGTGCATCTGGAGTCTATCTGCATAACTAGGAAATGTCATACCTGGGAAGTTAAAGCAGTTACACAGCAGAGCTGAAGAACTAGAGGGCCAGGTGATAAGTCTTCTTGAATTACTTTATCTCTTCAAGGTGCTGCTTTATTGGATTCTTTTAAGAAATAAAAACTACACGACCACTGATCAAAGAGACAAACCTCAGGCCTGAGGCCAGTCAGTGCGCAGCAGTCTGTGTTCCTGCCACGTACAACACTCAGTTTAATAATCTGGCTTCTATTCGGTGCACGAAGGGTTTTTTATTCTGAAAGCACGAAGGGTTTTTGGTAGCACCTGAAATGCCCGTTGGCAGTAGCACGGTAGCAGGACCCGTGTTACGTGCAGGGGCACATCTGAAGGGCTGTGCGTAGGAGAAACCCGCCCTCAGAACTGAATCCTATTTTTCAACAGACGGGCAAAGCTTTGCAGCAGGAGAACCTAGAAGACACCAAGGGATGGGTGAGTATGGGCTGTGGGGGCCAGGGAGTCAGGCTGAGACACAGAGATAAGCCGCAGGAAATCTGTGGCTCTTCTGCTGAGAATGGGATTCCTTCTCCGCTCCAAGAACTAGGAGCTTGCATTAATTTTGGTGTTTACTTCATTTTCTCCTTTATGGATGACTGGCTTCAATCTTAAAAATTAAATTTTTTAAAATTAAGTCTTTTTAAAAAGAAACAGCAGCTCACCCAGCTGATCAGGGCTCCAGCAATACCTTCCCTTGCAAAGCAAACTGTTTTTGGTGGGGGCCCAAAATATCAACCACACTAAGGCCCAGTTGCACCAAATATTTACATTGTTTGTTCTAACTGGGGGTGGGGGGATGGTGGTGCAGAAACCCCAGCCCCTAACCAAAACCACTGAACTGAACCAGGCCAAGTTGTTCATCAGTGGCAAGTCTGTGGTCATCTCTCAAGGTGCAGAAAGTTGGCTGTAGGCACCAGAGCTGCCTCTTACTGAGGGACTTCAAACCCTCCACCTCAGCTCTTCCCAAGTGGTGACACTGGGCTACGAACAGCACTAGGATGGAGCTCACCTTGTGCTCCCTCACAGCCAGGCTACAACATGCAGGAAGCAAGACGGGCCCTTAGCTTGCTGTGGCAAAGCCCTGCCTGGGAAGAAACGTCCCAGCTGCCAGTGCCACCGCCTGCTGAAGCCCGGCAGCTGCAGCAGAGCACAGCTGGATCCCTGCACTGCTGCTCACGGCTGCTGTGCTCTGCAGAGCTTAACTGCTCAGAGTGAGCACAGGCTGCAGCTGAAGTCTCACACCTCCTGGAAGTCTTCTGCTCACTAGGGTCCTCTGCAGTGCATGGGTAAGCCCTTTCCACCTAGACACCCACTCTTTATCTTAGGATATAATGTATGAAGTTAAAACATGTTTTCTCCAGCTGTGTCTGTGAGTGAATTGGGACCCCAGTTTACGTTCAACTCATTGTCCTGATCTGCAGTATCCAAATTTTTATTTAAAAAAACAAAACAAAACAAAACAAAACACTAAATGGTGTCTCCCTGAGCTTTGCTCCAAGCGAGAGGACAACAGTTAAGATACAAGTGGTTTCAGTGTGGTGCCTTTGCATGTGATGCAGTAATTACTCCCTTATATTATCCTCTTTAAAAGACTCCCATAAAATCCGCAGACACTTTGAAGGAAAATACAGCAGCAAGATAATTCTAGTAAAAATGGGACAGATTTATATTCCATTAGAGAAAGTCATGCTCATTTTTAAATGAGGAAATGTTAATACTGGCTTTACAATTAAATGTTCTTGTAGTTTTCCAGAATGGATGTCAAAACTGTTACTACTTCTGTCATAAAGGGACAGCTGGAAACACTCTGAACTGACAAAAAAAAAAAAAAAAAAAAAATTTCATTGGTAGGCTTGGAAATTAGACATAAGGAGTCACAAATGTAAATCTTTACAAGTCTATGAGTTGAGGTTTGAGTCATAGTTAAAGAAGCCTGCAGGCAACTGAACCTTGCTGAGAGAAAACTGGAGAGTTCTACAAATTGTGGCAACTGAGGACTGGCGAGAGCTGCTCCAGAGGGGGCAAGTCTGCTCAGACAGGGAGGGCTCAGTCTGCAGGCTCCCTTTGCAGGCCCTAACATGTGTTGGAGGACTGCAAAGGGAGACGCATGCAGAGATGAAGCCCTTCCAGCCAAGCCCTGCAGTGCAGACAGTTGTAGCAGGTCAACTGCGTGAGGTTTGGCGAGGCCGAGTGCCGGCTCCTGCACTTTGGTCACAGCCACCCCAGGCAACCCAACATAGGAGGAGTGGCTGAGGAAACGGGTTGTTTCCCCTGGAGGAGAGGAGGCTGAGGGGAGACCTTACTGCTCTCTACAACTCCAGAAAAGTTGTAGGGAGGTGGGTGATGGTCTCTTCTCCGAAGTAACTAGTGGTAGGACGAGAGGAAATGGGCTTAAGTTGTGCCAGGGGAGGTTTCAGCTGGATATTAGGAAGAATTTCTTTAATGGCAGAGTGGTGAGGCATTGGAGCAGACTGCCCAGGGAGCTGGTGGAGTCAACATCCCTGGAGGTGTTAAAAAATCATGTAGACGTGGCACTTCAGGGCATGGTTTCATGGTCATGGTAGTGTTGGGCTTACAGCTGATGATCTTAGAGCTCTTTTCCAGCCGATGATCTTAGAGATCTTTTCCAGCCTTAATGATTCTATGGTGAGCTGCAGACTGTCTTGCAGACCACCGTTAATGGAAGTGATTCACAAGCACAAAATTACTACACAGCGTGCAAGGCAAAACAGCACGACTTGCCTTTCATCAACAGTAATGTCAGAACTTTCTGAAGGCTAAAAATCTCTAAAGACCACAGATGTTATATCTAGGTAACATATTGAATCTTTTTACCTGACTCACACCTATAAATCTAGGTATTTTTTTACAGTATAAATATTGTACACGTTATTTTCCTTAAAATTCAGATTTATTTCTTAATTAAAAGTTGAAAGGAGGGTTGGTCCAAGATCCTAGTTGACTTTTCAGGCAAAAAAGCCTGGATTCTCTACGTGATGGGAAATTGATTAAAGAAAATGTGATTGCACTATCAGGGCAAAACCAGAACAACGTAGGAAGTACAACCCTACCAGATACTGTCTATCCAGATAATCAACTTTACACATTTTTTCAAAAGATCGTGGGAGATTTCTAGGCTGAAGTGTAACTTGTACAAAACTGAAAAGCCTAAAGGTTTTCTTTCACATTTCCTCCCCCTCCCTCTCTCCAAGGATTCGCTGTGAGTCTTCAAGTGATTCTGTCGCATCCAAAAGCCGTTTTCAAGCGTCGTGGTTCTCAACCAGGAATGCAAGAATCTGATTTTCTGAAGCAGATCACAACAGTGGAGGAACTGGAGCCAAAGGCAAACAACTGCACAAAGGTACCACCTCTAGTGATAAAGTTACTGAAACGCTTCCGTGTCGTCTCCGTAGTGGGCTGGACTAACAGCAGTGTTGTTTTATAGGTTCTTGTATGGCACACACGAACAGAAAAAGTGAATCTAGCCAATGAGCCCAAATACCATCTGGACACGGTCAATATTGAGGTATGACCTGGAGACACAGTTACACGGGAAGTATAGTGCAGTGGATGTGTCAGAAGGTGGAATTCGGCCAGTTAAAACAGCCAACTTCTGCACGAGACCCTTTAAAAGTCATCTGATGGACTTCTGTGGAAACAAAAGGACACTGTCAGATACTCTGATAAGCAGATCAAGTGGGTGTGCTTGTTTTGACTTGTTTGCATGCGTTTCTGAGCTCTCCTCTTAATATACTGACACTCACCTTTGATTTAAGGCTGTTTCCACATATTAAAAACAATCGAAACATGGTCGCCATGGAGCATTTTCAAAATCATCTCTTATGTATATACTTTTTGTATTTATCCAGCTTAATGGTGTAATTATGAACCGATTTTAAATCATGAACTGTTGATCTAAATATATGCATAAATGGATCCTCCAAATGGGACACGTTTCCCTTCATTAAAAGTAGACTTCTTGAAGAAAGAGCGGTCAGATAGGTCGTACACTGACGAAATAAAACCTCACAATCGTTTTTCTGGATTTATCCTTTTAATATAGGGAAATAACATTTTATCATTACGAGGCACCATAAAATGTAAACACAATCAACGTCATAAACCTGGATCTCTCTGCAAGGGAAAATAGATCTGTCTGTTCACATGGAGCTGCCTCGCATACGTACTGTGCTGCTCCTCCCAGCATTAATACTGTGTACGTGCCTCACCGAGCCAGATCTTCGGGTATCTTACCACAGGAATTTCAATTGGGTCAAATGCTCATTTTTAAAAGAATAAACTAGTGATTTGTAGAACTACAGTAACATCCAGGTTTATCTTTCTTTCAATAACCATATTCCCTGCTATGCACACCATAATAACATCACAGTGAAATGCATGATGAAACAAAATTTGGTTGATACACTAGAAAACATTGCTCAGTGATACATTTACATTCTATTTATATATGATTAAACATTTGTTCATACAGTACCTTCTACAGGATTACTGGGTAATTTTGGCAGGGTCGGGGTTCATATTTTTGGATATTACTAACATGATAGCTACATCCCTTATACGCAAACATTTGATCCTAGAATTTTGAGGGGAAAAAAATCAGTATGTGGTCAAGCAGCTTCTTACATACATGGTCTAGGAAATCATATGAGTTGTATGAAAACGCTGCCAAGGATGTACACATGTATTCTTGATCTGCTTTGCACTACACCAAATTTAAACCAATACAGACCACAACACGGTCAGTCAGTTATATTCTTCATCTGAACAGCTGGGGGGAAAGAAAAAGATTATGTACACGGAAGGAACAGCGAAAGTAAATTTATTTGAATAAGGAATGCTAGGTGGCTGTTCTGGGAGAGACTTCTATTGCAGCATTCATTTCCACAGTTGTGTGCTGAGAGTCTGTCCAGAGGAGCTTCCAGTCCAGCCTGCCGCCGTGCTGGGGGGCTGCCCAAAGCCCATCACGTTGCTGGGACTGCTGAGGTTCATTCCGGCCATTTGCTGATTCATCTGTGAAGCACACACGGACAGACAGACACAGGGACACGAGCCCAGTCAGCACTGGTGCCGAAGCACCACGTGCTGCTAGCCAGAAGGCAGTCCGCCCTGCCTCCAACCAGCAACCCACTTAAAGCCCCTTTGCCGAAAATTAGTATTTCTTACTGAGTAGGAACAGGGACTCCTAAGTTTCTTAGCGTTTTTCAAGGTGGCAGGTGTTTTGGAACAACTCAGTCACTGTTATACATCAGGAACACCAAAGCCAAATACAGCCTTGTCTGCATTTGCACCTCTAGATGTTTTTTTATTCCAGCAATATTTCTTTGGAGACCTCAAAATCTTGAATACACAAGTGTTTTATAGACCTTGGCCATTTAGGTGGCAATCAGCAAAGAATGAGATGGATTTATAAACTTAAGTATTATCTAAATCTAACTACTGTTGCTAAAGAATCTACTCTTAGGTGTCATAATTCCCTAAAAACAAGTGAAATCATTCACATGAAATTGAAGGTGACATCTAGTTCAAGGTGGGAAAGGGTTCAAAATTCAGCACTTTCACTTCAGGGATGAAGCAAAAATATTTCTAATCTCTACAAGTATTTGGCCACTGTCATGTTCACTCCTCAATATAAAAACGTTCATCAGGTTACTCTCCTTTGCCTTCTGAAAAACCAAACACTTGCTGACAAGCCAAACACCTAGTTGTACAGGCAGAGTAAAGATGTCCCCTCTCCGGAGTCGGAGAGCAAAAGAGCACTTGGAGCAATTAATACACAGAGCCAATAAATTGGGATGCTGGGTAAGCAACATTAGATCCAAGTTAGAGCTGACATTAGGTAAAAATCAAGAGTTCCTGTAAACACAAAACAAGACCAGGTTGTAAAATGAAATGGAAACACTGGTAAAAAAAAAAAATTGTTAAATAAAGTAGAAACTGTTATTTCAGGGTAAAATACAGTACTGTGGCCTTTCTTGTGTGTGTCTGCAAAAAGTGACGCATCACTGAACATGGGGATTAAGAAAAGCTGGTGAGAGCATGTTTTGCTCAGTAGCCACTCCCCTCTGGAGCAGAGCTGCTGCCCGCCCTGCTCCAGCCGCAGCCAGGGGTGAGCTCACGGCGCCCCACCAGCCACAGAGCACCAGCACACTGGTAGCATCTGACGAGCAAGGAGAACTGAAACAAGCTATGAGCTTGTTCCATGAGCCAGCTCTTAATATGTATTTGGTAAGAAGCGTGATTTCAATTTCAAAGCTGATAAGGGTCTTTCTGAAGTTAGATACCTGTAAAAAAGACTGTTAGCAGTAAATGCACAGATTTTCTTTCTTCTGATGTTTTTAAATTCTCACCTTCTAAAAATTACTTTTCAAAGCAGAACAGCAGCCTGTATTTTCAAACGGGCTGTTCCAGCTATGTAAGAAAAGGTGGTTACCTTCATAAATGGTCACACCAGAAGACTGAGCAGAATATTAAAAATTAATATAATCCAGTCTAAACAAGTCACCAAGGTTCACTTCCTGCATTACTAGAGTAAGGAGCATGGAATTATCTTTCTATAATTCAAAGAATACTATGGAAGAAAAATAGTTGCTATCATTCACACTAAATTGCAAGAGGATCTTTTAGCTTTGTGTCCCCCTCCCCCAATAACCTCTCAAAGAGCTGATTTAAAGATGTTTCATTGGATAATGTACAAATATAGCACTAAGTGTACACTAACACTCCTAGAGAATCTTTAAAGAAATTTAAAAAATAGCATGAAATTACTAGAGATAAATACTAGATTAGCCTAAGCAAATTGTCTGCAGGAAAATGTTGGAGAGCAAAGCACCATACATTCCACTGAAACTCATCCTGTATTCATTGTTAACAGCTATCCTCAAGCACTTAAATCCTGCTTTTAGGCACCAGGCTGTGTTTACATTTCAGTAGTCTGTAAGTATAGCTTAACGAGCTTTTTACCTGGCTACTTCAAATGCCAGGATGAGAGTGGCTACAGGGGCAGAGAACTGAGTTTGATCCATCTTGGCCAAATTTATTCTGTGCTTTTGTATTAGTTATGTTTAATTATTCACTGATTTTTTTAACGTGCCCCTGAGCAGTTCACAGTCCAGCAGTCTGTAACTTGGCTACACCGCAACGTTCCTCCTGCAGCCAAACACTGCCTCATCTGAAGAGCAGCATCTTTTCTACAGCACCCCTGCCTGGGGAGAGCAAGTCTTTACCTGGGAGAGGTTCCATTGAGCTTGTTGGTTTTGTTGCAATCCATACTTATTTTGTGGCGTGGCCATCTGTCCCACCATTCCGCCTTGAGGTCCAACGACATTTTGAGGAAGTCCCATCACACCAGTTTGTGTAGTACCAGTAAATCCATTTGGCATTCCCATTCCTACCATCACACCTGTGCTCTGTCCCATGACTGGCACCGATTGTCCCATCATGTTTCCCATCATCCCAGTTGCTGCAGGCACAGGAACTCCCATGGCTGGAAAGCCTTGAAAGTGAGTCGATGGTTGTGTGGTAAATGGCATAGAAGACGACCCCATGAACATCCCTGTACCAGAGAAGGGAATATTTCAGCAAAAGTTGTTTTTTTGGTTTTCTTCCCCAATTTAGTTTCTGGGAAAAGTAAAAAACTGCTTTAAAACTCTCCACTCAGACTCACCACCAGAGACTAACCATCAAAAAGGGTTTGGCAAATCCCTGTGGTGAACCAGAGTCTTTTAATCACTGTATTAGAGGTCTCCACACAGGTAAAATCACGACGGGGCAGCTCTGCACAGATCCTGGCAGCCTGCCAGGAGGTTTGCATAGCGGAGGCTCAGACCTTAAGCAATGAATTGGATGGCAGAAGCTGAACATTCAGTAATTTTCTCATTTTTATAAACGTTAAAAATCTTTATCTGAATGTAGGTAGCAGGGTATGCGACCTTAGTTTTACAATTCTAGGAGACACTATTCTAGGTAAAGCTTAAAAAAGGACTTTACAGAAAACTTCACAAACTGACTCACCTGGAGCATTCTGCTGCTGGATGGTCCCTGTGCCGTACAGCGATAAGATGGAGTCTTTGGAGAGTTGTTTCTTTGCCGACTCTTCGGATTTTGTTGTTTGCTCAGTGAAGAGATCAAGATCCCCGGATGCCGCAGACAAGGAGGCAGCTGCTTGTTTAGTGGAAGTACTCTGGGAAATAAAGGTCACCACAGACTACTGAATGAAACAGCCAGAGGTGTTGCGTGAAATTTTTACTTCCCATCCTGAACCGAAGAGAAGTGAGATAATTTACAGAAATTCAGTAAATGAGGATTGTAAAAGACAGAAAAGTGGTGCGTACGATACGGCAAGAAGACCACATGGGAGGTGACAAAACAGAAAACTAAAACCCCAACCAGCTGCAGGGCGTACACATACAGATTATTCATTCCTGGTGCTCCTGCATTTTTCATCAGTGAGAAGCATAAATCATGTGCTGTAGTTAGATTATGAAAAATAATTAGGAAATCAATAAGGAGATTACAATTCACATCTCATTAATCCTCTCATAGGCAAAATAGATTAGAGGAGAGCTAAAACAAAAGATAAAGTACTTCAGAATATATTACGACTAAGATGAACTGGTTTTGGAGAAAAGGCAAAAGTAAAATTTCTGTTGATCTACTTAAAGTAATAACATTTCTAAAATACATTGTCCGTAATTATCATAGAGTTCTTCACACACGTTTCATTTACTGAAAATGTAATTATCTAAAACTTACTGTAGTCTACAACTAAAACTGAAAAACTAAAATAAACGTAGGCTGTCAAGCTTTTTATTGCTCTTGCACTGAAATGTTCTATACACAAATGACATGGAGGTGTCTTTCAGAGCCTTATTTTGCTGCAGTCTTGTTATGCTTCTTAAAATACACAACTTATCCTGTTACTAGTAGGAACTTTTAATGCAAATTAACTGTATATGCATTGAGAAAGTACCAGGATTGCAACGTATGCCTAAACTATGGTCCCTGGTCCAGCTAAATGATCCCCAGCTGGTTAGCATACACCTTCCTAATCCCACAGCAGGTGGGAGTTTCAGAGCTTTCCTGCACCAAAGGAAAATCCTCCTTGTGCTGCCACCATGGACGGGCTGGATCTGCAGCATAAGAAGCCACCATGACATACAGAGATAGGGTATGACACTTATATTGTTGCTTAAAGCAACCACATCCAAACTGTCCCTGGTTTTGCTGGCAGGCTGCTGATGCGGCCCTGGAAAGTCCACTATGGTCACACTGGATTTGTACAAATACTGCAACACAAACATTCAGTGTGCAACTTCAGAAAACACATCTGACTCCTGAAGTGCTGAATAGCTCCTGAGAAGCTAAAAAGCTCAGGGTTACAAATTGGAGGGAAAATACCACCCTGCAAAACAATTCTAGTACCAGCCATCAGGAGAAGGGAACACAGATTGACGTGGTTGATGCTGAAAAATCTACAAGAACTGATGTGGAGAGGGAAGAGACAGAGCCTCAGTACAAGAGCCGTGCTCAGCAGCTGGAGAAGTGGGTGAAGCAGGGGGAGCGAGGGAACAGAGGTGGCTTCCCCTCTGCTGCTGCCACTGCAGCAAGGAAGGGCTTTCCTTTTCTCTGGGAGAAAAGCAGACACCTCTGTTTGTTGTTTTGTTTTGCTTTAAAATAAATAATCACAGAATTACTATGGTTGGGGACCTCTAGGATCATCAAGTCCAATCTTCCTCCCAACATTTCCCTAACCACTAGACCATAGCCTCAAATACTAGATCTACTTGTTTTTGAACACCTCCAGGGATGATGACTCTACCACTTCCCTGGGCAGCCTGTTCCAGTGCCTGACCACTCTCTCGGTGAAGAAATACTTACTAATATCCAACTGAAACCTCCCCTCACACAACCTGAGGCCACTTCCTCTCAGCCCATCATCAGTAATTTGGGAGAAGAGACCAACACCAGCCTCACTACAACCTCCTTTTAGGTAGCTGTAGAGAGCAGTAAGGTCTCCTCTTAGTCTTCTCCAGACTAAACAACCCCAGTTCCCTCAGCTGGTCCTCATAAGGGATGTTTTCCAGCCCTCTCACCAGCCTCGTTGCCCTTCTCTTGACATGCTCCAGCACCTCCATGTCCTTCTTATCCTGTCATGCCCAAAACTGCACACAGGACTCAAGGTGTGGTCTCAGCAGTGCTGAGTACAGGGACACGATCACCTCCCTGCTCCTGCTGGTCACACCATTTCTGATACAGGCCAGGATGCTGTTGGCCTTCTTGGCCACCTGGGCACACTGCCTGCTCATCTTCAGACAGCTGTCCACCAACACCCCCAGGTCCTTTTCTCCCTCCTCCCCAGGCCTGTTGCGTTGCCTGGGGTTGTTGTGACCCAAGTGCAGGACCCAGCACGTTGCCTTGTTAACCCTCATACAAATGACCTCAGCCCATTGCTCCAGCCTGTCCAGATCCCAAATAACACCAGAGAAACTGTTCTCATCTGGGATGAGCCACAGTTTGGAGTGTCTCCTAGATCTTTGAAATACTGTTACTATAGGTAAGGAAATAAAGCAAATCACTGTGTGCATGTGCAGAAGAGGAGGGAGAGCTAAAAACCTGGAGGACTGATCATCTATTATGCTTACATCATGAGATTAAATGTTCATTTAACATCTCTTTGTTCACCTCGGTTTTGGAAGATTCTGAGAGGACCCAAAGCAGCAAACAAGCACTTTTCTGAAGTATTCATCAGCTAAATAAATGTAAGGTAATGCAAACTACGTGGCAAGAAAACAGCAGATGGTATTCCAGTAAAAAACCCCAAAACCCCAAGATGATTTTCACATATCTAACATTTTCATGCTACCCAACATCTCTGTAAAAACATGCCTGGCACACATACAGGAGATTTCCTTTAAGAAAGGCTTCACGTAGTGCTCTCAAACCAAAACTACACACTCATCAGTTGCTGGGGAACATACTGCTCAGCGGTTCGTGATGTTAATCTCATGGATTTTTTCAGAACTACATCTCCAATATGCTTCATGGTTAAACTTAAATAATTTTTGTCATGGATAGCTTGTATGTTACCTGCAAAAGGTACCTATCCAAAGGAAGCCTGCACTGTGAAACACTGGTCAGAGGCATCAGGACCACAGTTATGCCCATGGAATCCACCACCTCACACTCGCCATCTGACTACACAAATAGCACATGGCTGACAAGAAGTGCAGATTAATACAAGAGACTAAAAATAAGTATTTTCATTTGGGCTTTTAATTCTCAAAAGACTGCAAAACAGCAGATAAAAGATCATGACATCATCTATCTGAAGTTGGTCTGACAGTTGTAGCAGTCCAGATGGCTTTTGTCCTTTGCCTGTGGGCCTGTCACTGGGCACCACTGGAGAGAGCCGGCTCCATCCTCTTTGTGCCTTCCCAGCAGGTGTTTATAGACACTGCTGAGATCCCCCTGAGGCTCCAGGCTGAACAGCTCCAGCTCTCAGCCTCTCCTCACGGGAGACATGCTCCAGTCCCTTAATCACCTTAGTAGCCCTTTATTGGACTCTCTAGTATGTCCAGGTCTCTCTTCTACTCTATTGTACCAGGGAGCCCAGAACTGGGCACAGCACCCCAGGGACCTAGGTGAGGCTGGCTGGCCTGTAGTTCCCTGGCTCCTCCTTCTGGACCTTCTTGCAGATTGGAGTGTCATTTGTTTTCCTTCAGTCCTCAAGCACCTCTCCCAGTCACCACAGTCATTCAAAGATTGTCACAAGTGGCCTCATGAAGATATTAGCCAGCTCCCTCCACACTCATGGCTGCATCCCCTCAAGGCCATAATCCACATCCAGTTTGCTTAAGTATTCCCATACCTGATCCCTTTCCACCAAGGGTACATCCTCCTTGCTCCCCCCTACTCTCTGGGGTCTGGGATTCCCGGAGGCCGATCTCGCTAGCAAAGGCTGAGGTGAAGGTGGCATTCAGTGCTTCAGCCTTTATATGTACATGTCCTGTTGTCACCAGGACGACTGTCCCTTCCAGCAATGGGCCCACATTCTCCTTACTCTTCCTTTCATCACCTATGTACTTAGTAAATCCTTCTGTTGTCATTGACATCCCTCACACGATCCACCCCAGCTGTGCTTTGGCTTTCCTAACCCCCATCCCTGCATGCTCATATAGAGTCTCTGTATTGCTTCCAGGTTACCTCTCCCTGCTTCCACCTTCTGTATGCTTCCTTTCTGTGTTTTGAGCTTGGCAGGAGCTCCTTGTTATCCATGCAGGCCTCCAGGCATCTTTTGCCTGACCTGCTCACTGGGACAGACTGCTCTTGAACTTGGAGGTGGTGATCCCTGAATATCAATCAGCTTTCTTGGGTCCCTCTTCCCTCCTAACCTTATCCCATTGGACTCTTTGAAGCAGATCCCTGAGGAGGCCAAAGTCTGTTTTGAAGTCCATGATTGTGATCTTGCTTTCTGTCCTGCTCCCTTCTCCCAGGATCCTCTACTCCACCACCTCATGGACACTGCAGCCAAGGCTGCCTTTGGCCTTCAGATCCCCAAAGAGCCTTTTCTTGTTTGCAACCATGAGGTCAAGCAGAGCATCCCTCTTTGTTTGCTGTCACTTAGGCCAGGAAGTTGTCACTGATGATCTCCAGGAACTTCCTGGATTCCTTATGTCCTACTGTATTGTCCCTCCAACAGAGATTAGGGTGGCTGAAGTCCCCCATGAGCACCAGGGCCTGTGAGTGCAAGGCTGCTCCGAGCTGTCTGTAGAAGGCCTCATCTGCTTGTTGTTCCTGGTCAGGCAGCCTATAGCAGACACCCAATACAATGTCACCCATACCTGTCTGCTCTGAAGTCCTTACCCATAAGCTCTCAGATGGCTCATCATCCATTCCTAGGCAGAGCTCCATGCATTCCAGCTATTCTCTCACATCAAGGACAACTCTACCTGCTTGTCTTCCCAGCCTGTCCTTCCTAAAGAGCCTGTGTCCCTTCATGGCAGGACTCCAGTCATGGGAGCCTCATCCCATCTCCATGATCCCAACAAGATCTCCAGTTGCTCATGTTGATTGCCCATGCTGCATGCATTAGCACACAGACACTTCAGTGTGGCTGCATGGACACCTCACCATGCTGACTTCCCCAAAGGGGTCTCGTGGCTTTTTCCATAATGTGCCTTACTTGCATATGTTTGAGGTGACACCAGTTAAGACCTGTTCTGTTGCTCTTGCATTCCTTTTTGTTCATGTCACTGCAGGCCCTTTGCTTGTTGACCCTGTCCATCAGTTCCTCACAGGGGTGCTGGTAAACTCCTCACTGCCCCTAGTTCAAACCCCTCGTTGCCCGGGCAGCCATCCTGCTGGCAAAGATGGCTTTGCCCTGCTTGGTGAGGTAGATCCCATTTCTCCCAAGCAGAAGCTAATCCTCAAAAACAGGGTCCCACAGTCAGAGAAACTAAGACCCTCCTGCCATCACTGTCTCTGCAAGCAATTTTGGACACACAGCTCCAGTGCTCTCCTCTTTATACTTTCTTTTCATTGACATGATTGAAGAGCACAGCACCTGGGCCTCTGTACCCCTTACTAACCACCCCCACAGATCTGTAGTCAACTCTTCCCTCCAGATTATCCCTGGCAGTACCCACATAGAAGAACAGCAAGAGGTAATAGAGAGCTGGACAAATTTGAGCACTCCCTTCACAACATCCCAGATCCAAGCCTCTGGCAGGCAGCAAAATTCTCTAGACAGCAGGTAAGGTCAGCAGACAGGTACCTCTGTCCCCTGAAGCAGGGAGGTTTACCTGAAAGCACCTCTTCAGCTCTGAGGGCCATGTACCAGTTCTGCAATTGCAAGTCTACAGGTGGAGCTGGAGCCACTTTCTCAGTGCTACAAATCATGAGCTTCCATCCTTCACTTTCCCCAGCACCTGGACTTACCGCTCTGCCAGGAGCAGCCTCTGCCCGTGTCTCCACTGCAGCAGGGCTCCGAGGCTCTTAGAGCTGCTGTGTCTCTCAGGATCCTGTCTGTCTCACATCCTCTCTGATGCTGCACAGCCTGCTCACTTCCTGCCATAACTCCTCCACCAGGTGACACAGCTCTTGAAGAACAGCACACCTCCTGCAGGACAGAAGACCATCTCTGGTGGCCTAAGGGAGAGGCTGCAGGCACTCCTCACAGCCTGCAGCTCGCAGGGCTGCGTGCACCACCTGAAGCCCTGTCTGGATGGAAGCCTCTGCCCCGGCAGGGGCGGCTGCTCCGACGCCTGCAGAGCGAAAGAGAGGTGGCAGCGGTGGCGCAAGTGAGGGAAGCGGGCGGCGGGACACGTGCCGTTGAGCGAAGGACTGCAGAGGCCAAAATGGCTCACGTGCACTCCCCTGCTCCCTGCAGGTCTCTGGCACTGGCCATCTGGCCCCACGTAACATCTCCCATTTCTCCCTGCTGACCCCAAAAGCGATCCTGCTTCCCAGGGGAGCAGGGAAAGCAGAGCCTGGCACACCGTTGTTCTTAGGTAAGCAAGTCAGGAGCCACACTAGTAAGGTCTTAAACTCTGTGCACAATTCTTATTCTTTTTACCTTTCAACTGTCAATGGACTTACTGGATATTTCAACACCTCCTCTTTTTTGATTTTGTGTATTTTCTCTTTAGGCATCTCGACGGTTCCACTAAAAAACGTCAACTGTTAGCTCCTGGTAATAACAAGAAACAAATACTGAACTATAGTCAGTTCACAGAATCAAAGAAAAACACTAAAAAAATCTCATCTGTCCTCTGACTGTAAGGAATTATCAGCAATACCTGAAAAAGTCAGATGAAGATTTCTATTACTGCCTCAGATGATACACAAGAACATAATTATCCTTACAATAAGATTAAAAATCTGAATTTATTGCTTGCTGTATGTCCAGTACTCATGGCAAACTATGTAGCCTTTCCTTTGAAATCAGTCTTTTCTAGGCTTGAAGACATTATCTCCCCTGAAGTGTCATTTCTAACTCTTTTGCCAGATTTCCCTTCTCTAGAATTTAAAATATTTTTCCTTCCCCCTTCAGACTCTGCCCAGCTGGTCCCTCTGGTCCTGAAGTATGATGCCTGCTCTTCCACTGGGCTCCACCTAAGGCTTTTCCAGCACCAAAGACAGGACAATCGTAAAATGGTTTGTGTTGGAAGGGACCTTAAAGATCAGCAAGTTCCAACCCCTGTGCAGGGAACACCTTCTACTAGACCAGGTTGATCAAAGCCCTATTCAATCTTGAACACCTCCAAGGAGGGGACATACACAACTTCTCTGGCCAACCTGTTCCAGTATTTCACCACCCTCCCAGTAAAGAATTTCTTTGCAATATCTAATCTAAATCTACCCTTCATCTTAAAACCATTACCCCTCACCCTATCACTACAATCTCTGACAACGAGTCCCTCCTCATCTTTCCCATAAGGCCCACATTAGGTACTGGAAAGCCACAATAAGGTCTCCCTTCTTTTCTCCAGATGAACAATCCTAACTCTCTCAGCCTGTCCTCATAGGAGAGGGGCTCCAGTCCCCTTGATGATCTTTGTGGCCCTCTGGACCCACTCGAACAGGCCCATGTCTTTCCTGTGCTGGGGACTCCAGAGCTGGACACAAGACTCCAGGTGAGGTCTCACCAGGGCAGAGCAGAGGGGCAGGATCACCTCTCTCCATCTGCTGGCCATGCTGCTTTTGATGCAGTTGGCCTTCTGGGCTGCAAGCACACATTGCTGGCTCATGTCCATTTCTTAATCCACTAGTACCCCCAGGTCCTCTGGAGGGCTGCTCTCAATTGCTTCATTGCCCACCCCATGTTTTTGCTTGGGACTGCACTGACCCGAAAGAAGGAATTAAACTTTAGCTTTCAGATACTTCAAAATTTACACAGGTGCTGTAGCAGAAGCTACAGACAATCCAACTGATCATTTCAGAATAGGATTGAATAGCTCTCCAGTAAGACCCTGCCTAAATAACATTCACCATAAAGCAAACGTCTGAAGTACCTTATTTTTACATAAAAACTGAGGACTTTGACACATTATCCTCACCGCTATTTTTAACAAGTTGAAGCTTGTCTGCTGATATATGGCAACCATGCTAGGTACACGCACCTGGTCTCAGGGGAAAATCACTATTTAAGAATATTTAATTATCTAAAACATATTACTACTTAAATTACATGGAAGTTTATCAGACATGAGTCACGAAGAACATACACCATCACTAGAAAAATATATTTTTGTAGCCACTGAACCAATTTGCAGCTCTCAATAGAATACAATTCAGATCAGGTACACACACACACAAAAATATCAAAAAAGTTGAAGTTAACTGGATTTTAATAGTCTCCTTTGAGAAAGATTTACTTACATGTTTCAGTGAATTAATACTTTCAAACCAAATACATCATATTTCTTCCCTTTTCCCCCTCCCTAAATGTTTGAGTGAGTAATGAAAATCAGACTCCTGCTGGAGGAACTATCCATACAAAGTCTGAAATTAAAATCTGGTTCTAAGTATAGCTAAGACTGAGAGACCTTTGCTCAGTTCCTATACAATATCTGGCAACAAACCCCCTGTTCTAATAGCTACAATTTAGCTATGCTCACTTCACATGAAAAAGTGTCACTAAGCACAAAAATGTCTTTTTTTTTTTCTTTTTCTGCCCATGAATACTGCATAATGGGTAAATTTATAGCATATGCCTTTTATCTAGCTTTATAGTAGGAACTGGTTAAGTTAACTCTTCTTCACACCCCCTGAGCTTGCGAATAGGCAAAATTCTAGGAAAAAAAGTCACTCTTTCACATAACGTTCCTTACCAGTCTTTTACTAGCTCAACAGTTTTCATTAGCATCCAGCTATACAGAATACTAGGAAGAAATATTCTAAATGTTTTGGAAAACTATAATAAAGACACATCTGAAAGCAGAGTAAAAATGCATATAATCTTGAATGCTCACCACATTTGAAAAAGGAAAAACAAACGCTTTAGTTTGCATTTGAAAATCATGTCTTGGCTATGTCAATGTTCATAAATCCTAAGGTTTGCAGACACCACATTGTTTCAGTCTCATAATAAAACATTGAAACAGAAATTTCTTTGCTCAACAGTGCCATAAAAACATGTGCATTTAGCACTAAATGCTGCCTTTCAGGTTAAGCTGGAAAAGAAAAGCAATCCTGTGAAAAATCAACAGTCATACATTGCTTCTACAAATCAGTTTGAGCAGCACCATTAAATTCTCTTCTCTTTTGACATTCACAGATACCACTGTGGTATCTCAAGAGCACCTGCTATGCAGAACATCATGGTAAATATCTCTGAGTAACAACGCAAGGCACACTATTCCATATTTGATCCCTCCTATTTAATTTTTTTTTTTTTTTAATTTCAATGCATTCTGTAAAGAGATATTCAAACAAGTCCTATCCTAGTCATCTCAACTTAAGAACTGGCCATGGATTTTTACTTTAAATTTTGCAATTCAATCACGGGAACTGAATGTTAGGGTTGCTCAGCTGCTGGACTGAGATCTAGTTTATGTCCACTTTGCCAGTTGCAGTGTCTTGTACAAAATAATTACACAACATAATCACACCACTTTTTTACTTTAAGAAATTACCAGACTGAGTCCATAAATGCTCTCATCATGAAGCACCCTTTCCAGTCTCCAATATACTCCTGACTCTTGTCTGATACCCATACAACTTCTATTAAGCTCTGTATTAAAAGGTGAAAGATCTTACAAAACACTCGTACTGCTGCCAAATGAGAGGCATCCTCATCTCCTGTTCAGCATCAGTTCCCAGACTAGACACCACCATCCTGAAACACAAAGCCTGCAAGGCCTTGTTAATCCTAAAGCAAAGCAGAGTATTTCCTTTGCCCCAGTTTACCAAGCAACCCATGTAATCAGCATCAGAAACCTATCTTCTGCTACCTATCCATGTCCCTGTCTCTTATCAGAGGCAATTATCTGGTCATAGCACATTTTCTTTGAGATTACTGATTAAAAGTGGAAGATAACCAAGAATTAAATCTTGCAACATGCCATAAGGACCATCTGCTGCTCCCAATTATAGCATTCAGAAAAAAGCAAAATGTCACCAGAACTCTGGAATGGTTTGTTAATAGCAAGTAAATATATTCATACTTTCTAGTATACAAACAAGATGACACTTACCAGATATTGAGAATAATATCACTTTTAAATCCATTTAGCAAGTGTACTTTGTCTAGAAACTAGCACAATGAGAGCTAAACTACATTTCAAAACACTTTTCTCACAGAAGAAAACTCTTTATCATAGAAGTGCACTTTAGATGATCTATGTTCTTTAGCTGCTGGTACGTATAATGTAACATGCTTTAGCAGCCACTTCATTATTTAACCCATCACCAGTAATCACCATCCAGGGAATCACCCTTCATTTTGCTTTTTCTCACTCTTAAATATTTAGCCTTCTTTTGGATATCCTGTATTCTACAGCTAAATCACTCATTTAACCAGCAGGTCATGTCATCTGTTCATGGGATAGAAACAAGAGGTGGCTTTTCTCGTATTCTCAAGCTGCTCTTTTCTCCTGAGCAGACAGTAACTACCTACAGAGGAAGTTGCTTCCAGCTTCAGAAAGGCAGGAAAGGAGGAAACCCTAAATTCATCCCTATCCATTACATCTATTACTTTCACTGGCCCATTTATTTTGGAAAGCCAAGTGGAAACTTCCTGATTCTAGATTTTAATTTACTCAAATTACAGCCAAATTGGACAAATTAGAAAACCTCAGTGACGCTGGAAATGGGCTAGTGCTTTTTACATCTAGGTCTACAGATAGGTTTGTCTAGATCAGTTTTGACATAAGGTGGTAGAACAACAGACAACAAGCACTCAGATGCTGTTCTTTCTGATGCTTTGGACAGAGGCTTCCACAAGAGATAAGAAAATCTATACCCACACTTTCCTTTGTAATGCAAACCTAAATGCATGTATACAGCTCACTTCCCTCACAATTTATGGGTGGCTTAAGGCACGATGGGAAGCTTCTTCTATCAGTAGTTCTACGTCTGAAAAGAAATGTGGTTTCAGTCTCTTGAACCCTAGCTAGCATGTTGCACAGAGCCAGCCCTTAGCAACAAGTAGGGAAGGGAGAGTAATGGATAAAGACTAAGAATTAAAATCAAATCTGCTGAACAATATGGATATGCTTTGAGGTGACCACAATGACCAACAGAACACCTAGAAACAAAATTAACATATTCCTGCTGAACCAGAATTCATTTCCATCATCATACTTCCCATTTTATACATTATGAAAATGACTGGATCTAGAGAAACCAGTCCAGATTACAGGTCTGAAACCACAAATCCAGGAATACACACAGTTCTTTCTGGTTCAGCTGAGTGGAGCAGAAAGCCACCAGCAAAATGCTTCTAAGTTACCTTAAAAGGGCCCCACAGATGGGGAAGTTAGCTGAGTACTCCCCCAAAGCCTCCCTCTCAGAAGCCACTCTGGGTAAGGAAGCTTGCACATATGCATTCGGCTCTGCACCAACCACGTTCATCACCAACATGTCACTCTTTGAGGCTGACACCTGCTTTAAGAGAGCCACAGCTTTAAGTGGTTTCTTTGTGTACCCCAGAGCTACAACAGGCATGGCAATGGGGTTGCTTCCAAACTACCATGGCTATAAGAGAGGCAGCAGACCAGGTGCAGGGGTTATGCTACCCTTCCCTGAGGAAGGAAAGGCATACAAGCTCTAAGATGAGATAAAAGGCAGATCAGCCCAGGTAGCAATCATAGTTTTTCTTAATATCCATTCTTGATTTTGAGCATGAAACTTGAGACTCCAAATTACTAGCAGCTCTAAGACAAGCATCTGCTGTAGCCTTTCCTAATGTAAGTATTACACAGCAATAAGGTCTTAAAAAGTATGACTTAAAGCCCAATAACCTGAAAATATAAATTACAAATATATTCAGCAAGACCTACTAAAAAAAGAATGAGAGAAGAGAATATAAATTAAAAGAAAACATGACTACTACCACGACGGTAAGACAGCAAACAACTTATCTGGATAACTAGGGGGAATCAGAAGGGAAGACCACACTATCTCCTAATTCTATATACAAGCAGTACAGAAGCTTGAAGACATGAGAAAAATATAGTCATTACAACAAAAGAGTCTGCAGCCATGAGCGTAGAGAACTATGCATTCCTTCTGTGTGAATGAACAATTCCCTGAAGGAATTTATGCACGTGCATGCACCCAGTTACTCACACGCATAAGTAAATTTTACCTGAGCAGGAGGTACAGCAGCTGCTGGTAAAGGATTAGAGATCATTGGACCGAAGATATCCAGGTCATCATTCAGCGCTGTGACAGCAGCAGTGCCTCCGTTTGTCACAGAGGCTTCAGCTGGACCATCTTAAAAAGCCAAAAGAATCACATTTAAAGTGAAAACTGTTAGTATTTTTAACGGCATGAGAATTAATTAAAGCTGCCTATAAACTCCTACCCTGCCCCCGTCAAAGATGTATTCAATTTCTGAAATAAGGCATTTTTCAGACTGTGATATTGTTCAGATTTTGTGAGGACTTTTTTTTCCCTAAAAAGACTAGTATAACTAGTGTGCTTCAGAAGAAAAAAAACCAAAACAACAACAAAACAGTTAAAGACTTTCCTAAGGACAGCCACACCAACTTATCAATACACAACTAATTTTTCAAGAGTCTTTTTTAAACAATCCAATATTTTTAGTAAGAATTTAAACGGATGTCTTACTGAGAAGGCCCAAACTTGGCAGTCGTGTATCAGACAAAGTACGTCAATCTGTGCTCCTGAATTAAAATCTGTATTTTATCCACAGTTTGCATTAGGAAAAATGTCCATGCTTCTCCCTTTTTCAAAAGTGCTTTATTCTATAGCTCCAGCCCTGCCAGGCACACTGAACTCATTATCCACCAGAACATGCAGCTCTTGCTCTGTACAGAGGTAAACTTCCACAGCCTTCGTGCCTGTAACCACTGTAACACAGGAATACATTTAGCTATCTAGGTGAAAGTGGACAGTGCAGGAGAAAAAAAGGGCCAAAGACTTTAAGGAGAATTGCAAGAAAATACTTTAAAAGATGTAAGGACAAAAATATCACAAAATTGTTTTCATTAATGGATCAATCATTTCTCATTTGATTTTAAGCTGTCTGAGAACAAGTGGAAAGAATTTGTTAATAAATTTTATTCCTAAGCATATCATAAGTGGGTTCCCATTACACAGAATTCAACAAATATAAAAGTGAGTCTGGATTCTGTAGAACACTATGATGACTGCATAGTGTAAATATAAAATTTAAGAACGCTTTTTTAGCCAAAAAAGAAGTTAAATCTCAAAGTATCCAATGCTCACTGCAGAAGTCAGACTTCTCTGGCAAAAGAAACTAGACGAATTAAGTCAAAACTTTATCTCCAAACAAAACACTGCTATGACAACAGGCATGGCTGTTTGTATATCACAGAAGGATCAGTATTCTAAAATCCCTAGGTTACAGTACACTGGAAAAACTACTACTAATATAATAAAACAATTTCTACCTGATGCTTTAGCACGTTTAAAGAACAAAACTCCTTATAGCTGCATGTCTTGTATCCACTACTCCCATTACTCAGAGTAAGTTTATATAAAGCAAATTTTAAATTACTTAGCATCATAATTAAAAGATTTGGGATTGTTTGTTTTTAAAGTCACACAATTGCACACAGGTAGCAAACTTCAAAACACATTTACAAAGTAACACAGAAATATATTCTAAATTTTAAACACAACAGAATACAGATCTCCACCTTTAAACTTCAAAAAGCATCAAGGACATTAACAAATAGCTGCTAGTTACCAGAACAGCCACTTTACTTTGTCCTTTAACCAACCTGTAAGAAGTAACTTTCCAGCGACCTATACCCATGACAGTTATCTACCTGAGTGAAAAGATCCATTTCAAGAGCAGAGGTAAATCCCTGGATATCAGCATTAACAGCTGAGTGCTAACACATGAAACGTGTGTCTTACTACCCCAGAGAAACAGGTAAGGCTGAAGGCAGGTGTGAGTTTCAAGCATTTTTAAGTTTCTAGAGTTCTAATGCGGACAGGGAAGTGGTCTGATTAGTAAAGAATAAGGTGTATGGATGCAGTATTTAATTAAAATCAAATCACAGGAAGCTTCCAACACTTACTTAAAATAATACAACACCATCTCTAATGTAATTAGAACATTCTTTCCCATTATCACAGAAGAAGTGGTATTTTATTTTTCTAAGAAAACAGAGGTAACTGAACAAGAGAGTAAGCTTATTTCTTAGAAAGAAGGACTCTGCTCTCTTCTACTTTCTTAAGAACAGAAATAACTGGCAGACTATTTCAAGATTTGTCTCCCTGCACATCAAAAATTACTATTTATTACTTTGTTCTGCCATATGCAAACTTACTGCAGTTGGAGACTACCCTTCTGGGATGTCCAGGACATTGACAAGTTGGAATAAAATAGCAGAAACAATAAAAAGCACCAGTCACTTTACTAGCCAGGAAATCACTTGGCTGAGGAAACTATCACAGAAGACGAACAAGATTTTTGGCTGTTAACTCATATGAGAAGATCCTGCGTTCTGAAACAATCCCCTGAGATCGCCACTCAGAGGTGCCTTCTCATTTCTGTCTGCCTTCCAAATTCTGTGGAACATGGCCTCCCCTTTAGCTGCCTTGCATGGAAGTGTTTATTTATTTTAAAAAACTGTCACTGCTGTATATTTAAAAACTTGACACAGAAGCCAAAACCCACCAATGTGGAACACATCAGAAGCTACCACCATCCACACGTATCTGATTTCAGTCTTACTGCAGAGATGCTAACCTTTGTGCCTTAGTATGTGTAGGAAATGTGGCACAGCTATAGCTGCTACAGAAACCACAACACTGAACAGACTTCAGTATATGTAAAGTCACCAGAATGCTTTTTAAGCAAGTTTTTCATACAAAGCATTATGAAACAACCAAGAGGATGGGTGCTGGTTTGAAATTCTTTGGGAGTTGTATGCTTGCTTTTGTGACTACTTCAGATACACACATTATTTTATGCTCTTAGTATCAAACATGAACCTTTATAGTTTGGTATTTGCTAATTCTTAAATCCACTTAATGTCAGTGGGAAACTGAGACCAAACTGTGCATGCTAGCAACAGCAAGCAGACCCAGTAGCAAGGACCAGAATAGCTTGAAGGCAGGGATATGAGAAGGACAAAGGGAGTGGCATCAAGAAGCTGAACCTCAGCAAGTATATTTATTCCCCAAACTTGTGCAAAGTTCCTGAGCATAGTTGTGCTGTCTGCAAGAACTAAGAAAGACCCAACAACTCCACAAAGGCAAAATGGCCATCAGAATGGTTTGGCAATATTAAATCTTCTTCTATGCCGAGTAAAGAGTGAGTGGCTTGAACAATAACCTTAGGAGTGAAGTAGCCACCTCGGCCAATTTTACTACTATGTCATGATTTGACATTGCTGGGAAGATTACCATTCCAACAATTCTGAAAAGCAAAGTTACAAACTCTTCTATGATTATGACAAAGCTACTTACATCTTAGTGCAAAAGTCTCCTCCACCCCTTATTTCTTTTCTAATGAATGCAAGTCAGTGGACAGCAAAATGAGCACGTGTATAATCTGCTCCACCATCCCAGCCACATCAGTGCTTTAAGATGTGTGTAAATAAATACACTGGCAAGTTAAGTAACAAGCTTCTTTAGAGCTCATTCCACAGATAGGCAGTTCCAAAAACATCTCCCCAAAGGTTCACTGTTTCAGATAAATTTAGGAATGAACCGTGCATAATTTTCATGCCAAAGGATTGTCTGGAATTAATAATTTAGTGTTCTCATTTTCTCAGTGAGGCACACGTACGAAAAAAGTCTCTCTCTTGTCAAATTCCAAAGTGGTTCAGTTTCCCTGGATGTAAAAAAGTTTAATATTGAATGAAAATTTAAAGGTAATCATTTACAAAAACCAACATTTCACATATTTAGAACATTCACAAAAGAACATATTTGCAAGAACATAGTATTTTTCAAGTATGTAATAGACTGCTTACAAATTAATACTATGAAACCCTAGGTTATTGCTAGATTGCTGCTGTATGAGTGTTATTTGGCAATATACATACCTCTGATCTGTTACAGAATTTTACACTAAAAATAAGTGTTTCCCTGTCTGTAGCAGTGCAAAAACCACTGCAGAATTACCATTCACAACACAGTTTTAAGGTGGTATAAGTGGTATTAACAGATGATCCCCTCTTACTGATCTCTCACAAATATAACAGTTGGAATGTTTATATCTATTAAAGAGCAACTCTGAAAAAATTTTCCCCCCATGAAACTCTGATATTTTAGATTTCATAAATAATTAAATTTCAGAATATAGAAAAAACAGTCCTTTCAATCCAGTTTATTACTTGTAGCAATATTAGTATCCTCATTTAAAGGTACGTATGCAGGCATATGCAGACTTGTGTTTAAACGTAATAGTTCACACTTATACAGAGAGTGCACCAGGTCACGAATTAGGAAGGACTTTCTCCTTTCCATCCTCATTTTAAAATATTTCTGTAGTATAAGGAAGATACTCCAGTGGAGTTCTGAGTTCTAAATTATTCTAACTTTCTTTCAACTTGGGCTGCCTACCATTAAAAACTGATTAGAAAAGGTGGCATGTATTTGACAAAAGGAAACATGGGTGTAGTCTTTACAGAGAACACGTAAAAATCAGATTTAGTTATATAGGCCTGCCTGAACATTTAGAGAAATTTATAGCTTCAACCATCACAGAATTACTTTGAAACAAATAACTTTTAATCAACTGCTTTTCTGGAGACTGCATCCATAGCTAGGAATGAAGTCCTAAACATGGCAGAAGCCACTGCAATGAGAGCACAGGCAAGCCAGAGCTTCTACCTTCAGTCAGAGAACCTAACATGGAAAGTCAATAGATGCTGTTCTTCGTTGTTACTCTAACCTGTGGTTCCAAAACTTGTCTTTTTACCATTTATGACAATATGACAGGCAACATCCACCTGCTGTCCGCCATAATATGCAATTGCCTATTTTATGAAGGGCACATCTAAACACAGTGAATACTGGAGAATATGTAAGATGCACTTTCCTTCTTTCTGATAATTCTGTAAGATAATATAGTTTTGTTTTGTATGTCAAAATAATTTCTAAGTGACATACCTTGACAAACAGAATGGTCTAAAATTGCCTGTGTAATATTCCAAGAAAAGATTCCCACTATCGTACATAACTATCATACAATTTTTTACACGTATTCTAAAAAACTGTATTTACATCAGTCTGGCATAAGTGGAGAAATCTACCTTGTAAGGCAAAACCCCAAAAAGGGGCTCAGAGTGCAAGGTTAACACCAGAGAGATGAAAACACAGCACTGCCAATGACTTCAGTGCTGAAGAACTGTGGCTTACACATTGGGACTTTGAAACTGAAAAATATTACCAATAATTCTCCTATTAAAAATTAACGTTATGAAATCCCATATTATTGATTTTAGCATTAATTTTAAGTACCCACATTTTCAACAGGGCACTCTTTCCATGTGGACAAGTTCCAAATAATTGTAGAGACTGCTAAAAATGCAGCTTCAGTTTCAGCCTACCGAAATAGGCTGGGATTTCTCACAGCTTGGGAAGAGAGGGAGGGAATTTGGACTTGCACAGCAAGAGCAGTAACAGGATTGATTGTGAAGAACACACAAATATTTAGCTTGTACATGGCCATTTCCCCAGCTTTCTCTGTGTGGAATCTACTCTAAATCAAAAGGCCAAAAGCCACAAATGTTGTTGGATCATCAAAAAGTGAATATCCAAACATCATCTCAATAACAAACCCCCTGAACAGGAACTCAAGGGAACCACATGAATCTATTTTAAAAGACTCAAAAGAAACAAACATGACAGTACAGTCACTGAGGATATTATGCCTCTTCTGATCTTACAAGATTTGAAGATACAATTTGCCTAGGCATATTATCATGACAATGTTGCAGTTTGTAAAGAAAAACAAAAAACAATTTATTCTTAGAAAATTATCTTGTCTAGCTACAATTTTCACTGGGTAAGTCTTATCTAACAGGATATTCACCTTCTGATGAGGTCACTATTACAAACCCAACTGAGATAAAAAGAGATATGACCCAAAGGTTAATATCAGACCCAAAGCTAGCACTGAAGCTTACTAAGAAAGTACTTTAAGAAACTGGGCTGTTTTCAAAGCCAATATTGTTCCAGCATGAATTGTGGTCCACTGAAATTACTTAATCCGCTATCATAAGAGATTCTGATCTGACCTACTAAAAGCTACTGCTCTTCTTCATTTGCAGAAATTAAGTCCTAAGAGGATGAATCCTCATTAGAAACATGTCCGCTCAGTAAGAAGAATGAGCTATGCAGTCATATCCATTTTAATATCGTTTGATATGACATATCAAACATCTTTATCAGCAGGGTGCCACTGCAGCAACCAAGGCAAATGGGTTTCTGGGTGGCATCTGCAGGGGCACTAGTAACTGAGATAGACATGTCACCCCACTCTACTCAGTGCCTGTCAGGCTGCACCTGGAGTACGTGACCAGTTCTGGTCCCCACAATTCAAGAAAGACACAGACAGACTGAAGAGGTTCCAAATGAGGGCCACAAAGATAGTTAAAGGGCTGGACAACCTGCCCTATGAGGAAAGACTGAAGGAGTTAGGTCTTCTCTTCCTGGAGAAAAGAAGGCTCAGGGGGATCTCATCCCAGTATGCCAGTACTTAAAGGGCAGCTACAAAAAGGACAAAGGCTCTCTCTTCACAAGAAGCTACACGGAGAAGACAAGGGGCAATGGGTACAATTTGAACCAGGAGAAGTTTCACCTAGACACAGGAAAGAAGTACTTTACAATGAGATCAATTACTGGAGCAACCTCCCCACAGATGTAGTAGAGTTCCCATCACTGGAGGTTTTCGAGATGCAGTCGTACAGGATTAGAGGTAACCTCATCTACGCTCCCCTTCCCAGAGGCTGGACCAGATGGTCTTTTGAGGTCCCTTCCAGCCTGGGCTGTTTTATTGTTCTATGATATATTCAGTTGAACTGATCTTTATTTTAATGCTATCTGAAGTAGTCTACCACAGGCACTAATTAAAAGAGAACTCTCCAAATGAAATATGCAGGTCTGCTCTCATTAACACACATCTCATTTGCAGCTCAGTGGAGTCTGAGCGCTACTAGCTTATTACACTGCCTTTCAATTTGTTATTTAAAAAATCTTTAAACACTCCCTCCTCTAAAATTATGGGGGTTTAACATACAAATTATAAACTTTGCCCTTTGTATATCTCACTGAAGAAGCACAGCTGTTGAACATCAATTATCATACTCTTTCTATTGCATATTACATCTCAAGTTAGCCTATGTAATCTGAGTTCATTTTCATATCATAAAACAGCATTACCAAAATTCTTTTCAAATTATGACTAAAAGGATACAGGAGCCTAGCAATCTCAACCCCCCATATTGATTAAATTTTAGTTCTTAATTGGGTTGTTGGTCTGCTAAAGGAAAATACAGGAGAATCAGCTTTCCATCAAATCTGAATTATCTCTCTTTTTTTTTTTTAATAGGTTCATTCTACATCCATGATGTAACTTGTACTGTGTTAATTAAGATTTGCTTGCCTATGGTAGCAGATTACTTGGAACGAGATATGGATCACAACACATACATAATCAGCACAAACCCAGTATTTACAGCTACTCTACATTCAGAGAAAAAATAACATGCATTTTGAATGACAGTGCGAGTTCTAAAACAGAGATGTTTACTGTTTTGTTGCAACATTATTCATACCTTAAAACCAAAAAATTAAAAACCAACAAAACATTTTTCTAAGTCAAGATTTTAGAACAATTACATTTAAAAGACTTATCAGCCTCCTCCAACATCCTATTAAAAATGTGAAGAAATTTAAGAATAATCATTATATTGATATAAATTGAATACTCACAACTCAGAAAATTTCCCTAATACTGAACAAAAGGAAATAAAGTTACTGTAATATTTCTATCTTCCAGTTCCATTTTAAGATTCTACCAAACTGAAAAAAGCACGCTTACAGTAACACTAGATAAATGAAAGTCATATTTTATGAATATGGCCTTCAACAAGCATTTTTTCAAAAAAGCATAAAGACACAATAGTATAGTCAGACAGTGCAAATTAAATGATTCAGGTCCAAACCAGTTTATTTGCAAGACATGTACAGTTACCTGCCAGTCCAAAACCAAAAAGGTGTATTAGATAAAAATTAATGATGGTCACAGTCAGTACACAACACTGAAATGCCCAAAGTATTAAGTTTTACAAGATACGAGTCAGCTGCAGTTAGACAGTTTACTGCTTTTTAACTAATATAGGAATTTTATGATACAAAATATTTTACAGATACACAATTCAGATGAGCTCATCATTTCATTACAAAGTATGTTTTTACCATAAACATTGAAATACTGCAATCCGAAAGCCCTTTGAAGATCAATTTGATAACTTCTCCTTCCCACAGGAGCTCATTACTCTCCTTAGCAAAACACTGTTATTGATATACCCAGATCCCTGTGGCATTTTCCTTTATAGTTTCAAATTCATAGACTCAATCTTACGGTTTTCAAATTCATCTAACTGTGCGTAAGCTCAGAGAAAATGAAAGTCTATTTATTAAAATGCAAAACAATCTATCTGGATTTGGTTTAAAAACAGGTAATTATGTACTGCTTACCGAGTCCTAAAAGGTCAATAGTAGGTTCTGATGACTTTTTTGGACTTGCTTTAGCTTCTGATTGCGGATCTTCTTTCTTCTGTGGCTTTAAAGGAAAACAAAACAAACACAAGTAACCTTTCTGGAAAAGATGCAGTGCTTAAAAAATTCTCATTAAAGATGTTGCTCCAGTATCAGATCTAATTTCCTATATTTGTTTATCATAATGAATTTGGTTTGTAATGAAATAAGTTGCAGTTATGGTCATAAGGGAGAAGACAAATGACTGTAAAAAATTATCCTTATACCTTCACTGATATGTAACTAATTGTTAACTAAATCTAGGTTCCAGGATAGGTTAAAAATAAACTGAAATCTTAAACTGAATCACTGCATATAAAGCACTAGGCTGAAAGCTGTCTGTCATTTCATTTATTGACTAATTTTAGCATTCAAACTACACAGTTCTGCAGCATTAAACAGAAAAATCTTCACATTTTTAGAAGCTTAAATTTAAAAATTAGAAGCAGACTAATGACATTATTTAGCCTCCCTGAAAAGAGGGTGTGCAGAACATGCAGACTTTACAGATGCTAAGCACTGATGGACACAATCTGTGTTCGTGATCTTTTCCTTTGTAAACCGGAAGGCAAATAACAGCATCCTTCTCTTTTGGAAAAGGGAACTCCTAGTCTTCTATTGCCTAGAGACTTCAAAATGAAAGATGGGATTGACATGAAAGTTGATGATGAAAATGACTTTATAAATCTGGTTATAGTTCTTCTTGTACCGATATCAGGCTGATCACTCAAATCCACCAAAACATCGATTTTAAAAATGAATACAAACTGTTTATAGTAGTCACAGGACAAATGGCATTCTCCTGAATGCATTTAATACATATTTACTCCATACTTATCACAAAAACACGAAGTGGCTTGGTTGATTGTTGAGTACAGTCTTTAACTAGAACAGATTACCAAATAATGGTGGTGGAGCACTGTCAGGCTGGGCACTGGGCTCACCCCAACTGAATCTGCTCCTCTCTCTCCTTTATCACCCTCATAACATGGCTTTGACAGAGTCACTGAAGCTCCCAAGGTTGCTGAAGTCATTAAATCTTAGTATTTAGTATTAGGAGAACTTCATAGATCAACACATGGGAAGTTCCCCTTATTTAAGTAATCCTTTCCTTTCCTTGCCTGCAAACTAGGGGTAAAGAGTAACAAATCTTGGTGCTTGTAAAGAGAATTGAGAAAACTCAGCAGTATTCAAAGATGGCCCAAGCGAACAGAAGCCTATCACACTACCAACACTTCTCTTCTGTGAGCAAGCCCCCACTGAAAACCTCCAGGGAAGAGGTACAACGCACTGAGCTCCATTTCTGCAGCTACAGGGAACAGGCACCTTCACACCCAGACTGATCCTTGCTAATCTCTCAGAGAAATGCTTGCACTTGACAAAAATCCTTATGCTGACTTTACACAGCTTCTTCAAGGCCAAAATAGTTTGGAAAACCACCTACTGGAAAAATATTCCCTGAGTTCCCTGCTTCTACACTGTATTAAAACTTTCATCTCCAAGTATGTAGCACACTGATTCCAAATGCTACTCAATATTGCAGAGAACAAAAATCCTTATAATTGGTATGAGAAAAAAGTATGGGTTTTGGAAGTGAATTTTTCCATATCAAGAGTTTTTAAAAGTAACCATACAAAATCAAGTTTACTACCACTGACCATACCTCAGTAAATATGCCATAAAACTGAAATTATTATTATGAATGACAATCAGAATTAACAGTAAGTATTTCAGAACAGAATTTATAATAAAAATCTGTACATCTGGTTCTTCTCCAGCTCTGCAGGGAACACCACAGGTCACAGAAGCTGCAAAAAGAAGCATTTCTGATATGTTGCTTTATTTCATGAAACTGATTTGGTTTTGCTTAAGGAGCTTAACAATTCTGAATATAGAACAACAACTTCTTTAAACTGAAAAACAAAACTGTTAGAATTATATTAAATGTGCAAATTTTCATTACTCCAGATTAGATTTATGATGACTACCTAAAAGCACAAGTTTGAAACACATTAAAGCTTGACAGAGTTGGTTTAGAATGCAAAATTTTCACAGAAACCAGAACACTTTTGCATAGATCAGTAAGAACTAAACAGATAGATTTCAAAGAGCTCTTTTTTACTTAGTACTTATTACTGTAGCAAATTCGTCTCATTACCTAAAGCAGAAATTAAAAAATACAGTAGGAATAATCTACTTCGGTCCCCTGCTTTGTCAAATGAATACTTTCAAAAATTATTAAATGCATATTTTGGTTTCATCACTCTCTAAGTAAGGTGATGAAGATACAAGGTATAAAAATATACATTTCTGTGAAAAAGATCCTTTAAGATACTCACTTCCAATATCATTATTATATATCTTCATCAACAGTTTCTTTCCCATTTTGCTCTCTTGCCAGTACATAAACTAATAGGCTTTAAGGTTACTTTAAGAAAAACTACAAAATTAATTTCAAGCTTGCTAGTACAGCAAATATTTCTAGACATTAATACTGCATTCATTTCCTTGATGGAGATTGTCTCCTTAAAGCACAATTCATCTCCTTTACAGCTTACACAGTTTTCACCAACACACTAACTCTCAGTATGAGAAATGAAGAAGAATCTAACCATCTACCAGTACTTCATCTGTACAGTCGTGGTCACACAAAGCAATATTCAGCAGCTATCTGGAACAAAAACCCCTTCCTCTTACCCTTAATTTTATCTGCAATACTATGTTGTTCCTCCATTCTCTCACCACAACAAACACCAGTTGCTGGAGTTTCCCATCCTGCTGTTTGAGATTTCAGAAATCCAGTATGTCTTTACTTCTGCCTATGTTTCATGCCACATACGAGGGCATTTGTTCACGTTCAGAAGACACCTGTTTGGTGCTTAAGGTCTGACATGATTCAGAGATGGATGGGGACTTCTCTGAAGTCACCCACACCTAGGCATAAATTAAGGAAGGTTGGCACTAACAGGATGAGTTAGAACAAGGAACTTGTATGCACGCATTTATTCTTAATTTAAGAATATTTAAAGAACCCCCCTTTACAATGCTGTTTCTTAAGACAGCCTTGTTCTCTCTTTGGCCCCATGGATCTTGGGCTCCCTGACCGTACTGTGACCTACTTGAAGAAGGTCTGATGAAAAGCAATGCTGTACTGAAGCGTTCTGCAGCAAAGATCATGCCATATTTCTGGGTCTGGAGCAGTGGACCTCCAGAGGTACCTTTCAGAGCATGTAATTCTGGCATAAGCAACATCTTGAAACCCAGAAAAGAACAAAATGGGAAGTCACAGCGGAGGCACTGGAAAATTTTATTCCAAATCATAAAGAGAAATGTAATCTTTAATTTCTTTTTAGTAGTTTTGCTGCAACAGGACTCACACATGACTAAACTTTATATAGAGTGGTCTTTTGAGATGTTAAAGCTAAGTATTGCATACAGTGAGCACAGAAGTGTGCAACAGGCAAAAAAATGAAAAATTAGGCAGTGACATTTCTTAAACTTAATGTTTAATTTAGTGTTGTGCTTTATCTAAAAATTACCACATTTTGTAGAGGTGCAATATAGCATGACAAATGCTCGGGAATCCTGATGAACTAAGATTCATCTCAGTTTCTATTACTAGTCTGCTTGGCTCCCACAGCAATTATTTTTAAGTATTGACACCAGTACTAGATAAACTATTCTTCATTGAGACTTATGGAAAAAGGCTGCATAAAAATAGAAGACTAAGCAGCATTAAATAAATTAAAAATAGCATTAAAAATCTGTTCTAAAAAAGCCAAGCAGAAGGGAACAGGTACACAACTTTGTGCATTTATTTTCAAGTGGAACCTGCAAGATTACTGGGGCTACTATTTTTTTACAACATTCAAGGTTGGCTTATCAACACACATGGTTTTATTGAGTGAAGTACGTGGTTATAGCAATTCCTGGATACATTTACTTCAGGTTGTACATTAACAGCTTCTTATTCAAAATCATCTTTATGTTATTAATGCATTCTTCTGAAGCAGTGTCCTTGCAAACAGCAAAACATCAAAACATCTTTGATATGCAGGCCCTACATTTTCATTTTTCACAGTTGTCACTACGCTGTTCTTCAAGGTTGCTCTCATGTTGGAGTATCCATTGAAAGCAAGCAATGTCCTCTGCCTTAAATTATTCTAAGATTACTGAAAACAGTTTATTTGCAAATGTCACTGAAACTGCAGCCAGAACAAGCTTCTAGGGAGTCAATTCTTTTATATCCTCCACACGATCGGCTTATTACCTAGCATGACTTGCAATTTTCTGCCTTAAGAAAAACTGAGCCCCTGTTTTGAAAAGAGCCACAATAACCCATTTAAGTTATCCCTTGTTCAGCACGTGTTAGGCACTTCTGCCCACTTAAAGAGGCAAATAAAGAATTAACATTGCAATCTCTTAGAAATATTTTCACCTATAAAGCACAACTCTTCAGTAGAGGAGCAGGGACACACTCAGTATTCAGATCCAGTGTGTGCATCATAAACTTTTGCAATCCCACAGATGAGAGGCAATCAGGATACAGCAATCCTTTACTGGTGTTTTTTTCCACCACCATCCTCTTAACCATTTCTTAAGTATTTCCTTCTCTCATTTCTATCTTCAGTGGTAAGAAGGAAGATCCAGGGAACTACCAGCCACTCAACCTCACCTCAATACCTAGGATGGTGCTGGAAGAACTAATCCCAGAAATCATTTCCAAGCAAGTGAAGGACAACAAGGTGACTGGGAGGAATCAGCATGGCGGCACCACGACGAAGTCCTCTTTGACCAGCTTGGTAACTTTCTGCAATGTCACGACTGGTTTAGTAGACAAGGGGAGAGTAGTGCATATTGTCTACCTTGACTTCAGAGTAAGGCTTTTGACACTTATCTCCCACAAGATCCTTGTAGAGAAGCTGATGAAGTATGGGCTTGATGAGCAGAGAGTGATGTGGAGGAAAACTAACTGCATGGCCAGATCCAGAAGGTGATGATTAGTCTAGTTAGAGTCCAGTCACTAGAGGAGTACATCAGGGGTCAATACTGAGTCCAGTCCTGTTCGGCATCATTAATGAGCTGGACAATGGAGCAAAGTATATCCTTTGCAAGTCTGCAGGTGACATAAAACTGTGAGGAGTGGCTGGTATGCCAGAAGGTTGTGCTACCATCCAGAGACATCTCAGCAGATTGGAGAAATGGGCTGAGAGGAACCACATGCAGTTCACCAAGCACAAGTACAAAGTCCTGTTCCTGGGTAGGAGAAACCCCAGGCACCAGGACATGCTGGAGAACCACCACCTGGAAAGTAGCTTTGCAAAGAAGGATCTGGAGTTCCTGACAGACAACAAGTTGACCCTGAACCAGTAATTTACTCTTGAGGCCAAGAAGGGTAATGGTATCCCCTGGGCTGCATCAGGAAGAGTATTTATTGCCAGCAGGTCAAGGAAGGTCCTTTTCCTCTACCCAGCACTGGTGAGGCCACACCTGAAGTGCTGTGTCCAGTCTGGGGTTCTGCAGCAGAAGACAGACATGGACATACTGGAGCAAATCCTGCAATGGGCCACAAATATAATGGAAGAACTGGAGCATTTCTCATACAGGCTGAGAGATCTGACACTGTTCAGCCTAGAGAAGAGAAGGCTCAGGGGGCTGGCATCAATAGATGGATATGTGAAGGAAGGGTGCACAGAAGCTGGAGCCAAGTGCTTTTCAGTGGTGCCCAGTGACAGGACCAGAGGCAATGGGCATAAACTGAAACACAAGAGTTCCTGTATGAACATCAGTTAAAACTTTTTCACTGTGAGGGTGACCAAACACTGTCACAGGTTGCCCAGGAAGGTTGTGGAATCTCCCTCCTTGGAGATATTCAAAAGCTGTCTGGATATGTGCCTGGGCAACTTGCTCTAGGGAACCCCTGCTTGAGCAGGACGTCCAGAGTTCCTTTCCAACCTCAAACATTTGGCAATTCTGTGATTCTCTCAAGTGATGGAGTGCACAGAAACTGTCAACTATTTTATTCACTCTTGGCAGGCGTTTTTGACAAGGCTGAAGGCCTTTCATGCTTTCTGGCACCCTAACAATTTCTTTGTTTTCTCAGTGGAAGGGGCTAAAGCAATCTTCTTTGGAATACTGTGACTTCTTAGGGGTTCATCCATCTTGGCTGGTGCAATGCCTACTGCATAGAAACACCGTTTTTCAGATTGGTTTTGTAGAAACGAGCCCAATCCTCTACCAGTAATCATTCCTCCTTACTTGATTTTGTCTTACCTGTGTCTACCATGGGCTCTTCCTGAAGCTCGCTCTCAGAAATCATTTTAGTAGCAGCTTTTTAGATTGCTTCAGCAATTAAGTATCTTCTGCAAGAATATTATGCAATATTAATACTCCATACTTAATAAAAGGAATCTGGGAAATGAAGCACTGCTGCAGGAGAAGCAACAGTTGCTATGAAGATCCTCTGGGAGGCATGCCATGCTGACAGTATGGAAAGGAGAGTACTTTAAAGGAGCCAAGAAAGAATGGGCTAAGGTCAAGAGTAGCTCTTCTTTGTATTGTCTGACCAGGAGTTCTCCAGTTTAATCTTCTGAAAAGACTGTGTATGATATATAGAAGACTAATAGAAATGTTACTCCTTCATAAAATATCTGAAATCTGGCTTAATATTCAGAAGGTAGACTAATTATTAAAATGCTAGATAATCACATCAATAACATTTCCCTAAGACCGGTGTTTACTGTATTTTATTAAAAGTATATAAGATAAATATATGCAGTTATGTGCTAGAAATTGATAAAGTGCTATCAGTTTCACACAAACCAGCATTATCTTGCATTAAACTCTCACAATGCATTCGTTACTCTCAATATGTCAGTGGTAACACCAATCTAGCTTAAGCTAATTTATGTGAAACATTTTTCTTCAGTTAAATGAATCCAAATAAATCAGCAAGTAACAGTGTTAATTACTCTTTTCAAACATTAAGTTGCAGATTTCATTTCACAGACTTGTTTCTCTCTATGTTATTCTAAAGCAAATTACCCAGTAAAGAAGGACATTTCTTTGTCAAGGACAAGAGAACTGGTATTGACATTATACCACATGTTTTGCAAACTAATTGCCTGTGTGGGTCTGGCTGGGATGAAGTTAACTTTGCTATGGTGCTACATTTTGGATTTGTGGCTAAACCACTGTCAATAACACACCAGTATTTTGGCAGTTGCTGAACCATGTCTGCACAGGATCAAGGCATTTTCTTTTACCACACTCTGCCTCTGCAGTAGCTAGGCTGGGGGTGAATAAGAACTTGGGAAGAGACATAGCTGGCACGGTTAACCTGAACTGACTGTAGGGATATTTGGTACCACTGAGCCCTCTGAACTTTGCCCCATCAACACATGCCGTACTGGCCTAGTGCTTTTAATAACTACATCATTTTAGTTCTGCTACTTTTGCGCCACCATATTTGTTTTGCTAATGAAAGCAAGCCAACCTCTAAGCACCTTGTTTAATAAAATTAAGGACTATACATGCAAGCACACATAGACATACATATACAGCCAGCAAAACTTCACCACTGCTGGTCCATTTTCCTCATAGCCACCTTTTCTCCCCTTTTGCTAGCATTCTATAGACTTTGCCAAGCAGATAGAAGAAGCACTTTAGTCAAGCTGGAACTCATCCAGTGAATTCCCTAGTTGTTTTCCCACTGAAGCTTAGTACACACAAGTCTTGAAGGCATGAGGCCCTAATCTGAGCATCATAGCTTTGCAGTAGCTTCATCCAGAGGTGAACCCATCACTCCCTGGAATGGGCAGCTATGTTTTCTCACAGAAATTCAGACAGCAAGTATGCAGGAGATGGCATTGTGAAGAACATTAAGTCACACCTGAAGCATAAGTCCCATGCTGTAGGAAGTCCAGTGTCTCAGTCAGGCATTTCATCAAATTCGTTCAGCGAGCTATTTTTGGAGATAACCATTAAATAAGTAATTCATTCTGCCTCAGAGAAAATAAAGACAATGAAAACATTGCCAAGCCAATCCTCCTCCTTCCTCTGTACAAAGGTTACAGTACAACACATACATCTACAAGGGATACAGTTATCTCAGGGGCAACGCAAAAAGAAGGGCCAGTACCACCATGACTGACAGTCATACACCTATTAAACTCACATAAATACCAGGACGCCATGAGGTCTGCTGCTGGTGTTATCGATGCTCCCTTTCTGCAAAACAATACCTTCTCCTTTCCCAACGCTCAGCACTGTGCCCTGGGTTCAGCTAGGAGGGGGTTACTTTTCACAAGAAGCTAGGAGGGGACACAGCCAGGATAGCCCAACTGAACTAGCTATGGGGAAATTCAATACCATATCATGTCATATCTCAGTATATAACTGTGGGAGCTGGCTGTGGGGAGGAGAGATGGCTCAGAAAGATGGGCTGGCGTCAGGCTCAGGGTGGTGAGTCATTGCGTTTTGTATCAGTTGTTTTATATCTATTATTTCATTAGTATTATTGTTATTACTGTTGTCTCTTCTCTTGTGTTTTTCTATTAAACTGTTCTTATCCCAGCTCCTGAGGTTTTAGTTTTTTTTTTTCCAATTCCCACTCCCATTCCATTAGGGGCAGGAGTGAGCAAGAGGCCACGTGGTGCTTCGTAGTTGGCTGGGCCTAAACCATGACAGCACGTCTGGATACTAGGTGTAAAAGATGGGTTGGGGAAGACAGGAGGGAAATGGAAAGCTTTACACCAGCTTGCTTGGTTGGCAGAACAGATAGAATACATGAGGTCTTCTGATAAATGCTAGACTTTGAAGGAGAAAAAAAATCAGAATATCCAGAACTTATAGCAACTACATTGCTCTGCAGCTAGCCCCATTCTCTTGTTTTAATAACTATTGTAGTAAATTAGGAAAATAATCCAGATTTGCGAAATGATTAAGGACACTGCAATCCTTCCCAAACATTTTTTAATATGATCATACTTTCTAGACACTATAGTCAGTCTAAACTCTTCCTTTATGGGCTACTCTTCTGTCTACCCCTGTTCATCAGATTACTCTTGTGCAAGAGGCAGCTGGGGGCCTTTTGCACTGGAATTGAAAGTGGTGAAACAAACTGCTTTGGTAGGGCCTGGTTCAGAAGTGCCAGCACACAGTGAAAATACTGTGGTTATTTTTCATTGTAAATGAGTGACATTGGGGAAAAAAGCATAATGTTAGGTAATTCAAGTTTCCATTTTCTGCTTCCGTAACTTTATGTCAATTACCTTCATGTGTACAAACTTTAAGGGTTTATCAGTTCTAAGAGACATGTAATACCCAACAGAAATGTAACATCCCCCCCATATACCTTAAAAACAAGTGGCACTTTTGTTGAATTTACAACAAAAATGTTGTATCTTGTACAATTACATGATATGTAAATAATTCAGCAGATTTCAATACTAGAATTTAATGTTAACATCCATCTTATTCTCATTTACATGACCTGAGAGCATTCGAAGGGGTAGCAGACACGGTGCAAGACATGAGCCACATGACTAATAGCTCTGAAGCAGAAAAACTGTCCAGTCAGAGCAATTTTAAGTTAGTACTGTAAATATCTCTCCTGCGCTGAAGCAAGATCTCAGTCACTGTCAAAAATTTCATACATCAGTTGTCCAGTCCAGTTATCTGCTCCTGTTTTCATACTTCACTATTACAGACAAAAAAAATACTTTTCTGCCCATCTTCCTCAATTTTCTACTTCAATGAAAAATTCATGTGAATTTAGAATTCAGAGTTTCATACAGATATGATTACCCATGCATTGCTTATTTCTATACCCTACCTTAACTACAAGAACTTTATGAAAGCTGAAGATCCATCAAATAATGTAGTGAAAAGTATTTCTAACTTACTTAAAAGCAATTTCCAGTTTACTCACTAGAGCTCCTAGACGCCTCTATGGTTACTGAACAAAAGTCTTCCTTTGTTCTCATTAGGTAGGAATTGTAAGGCTTGCACATAAAGTAATTGGATTTTTTCCCTCTTCATTACCTGCGTGCAATAAAACTTGCAAGACAGCATAAACGTTTGAGAATTCCCATATGAGAAAATAATGTTAGCAATTTACTATAAGCTTGCAATAGGCTTGTAAATATGATTTTTCCTGACAGCTCATATACTTCTACTACACAAGTTAGTTTAGTCTGTATCTATTTACAGCATTACTCATGTAGGTATCCTAGAATTTTTAAAGAATGTTTTTATAGCTTTTGTATCTGACACGTAAATAAGTAAGAACTAATCATTTCATAATACTGAATTTAAATCACGTTAAAGATGAAGCATGCTATTCTGTTTACCTTCCTGTAAGACACCAGCTTTTTTTTCTTTAGACTTGCAACTAAATATGAAGAAATTTAGAAATCAGAGTAACTCTTCAAAACTTGGGATATGTTTAGCATGTGATGAACTTCTATTTTGCCTAACTAGCAATAAAGACAGAAAGCAAGTATACTATATTGAATCACAAGATATACTACAGTAGTATCATTATGAAGTTGTACAGATGACTCAGCATGCAAAGTGACGAATATCTAGTCAAGAGAAAAAACTGCATGTCAACAACAAAAAAAAAGGAAAAAAAAACCCTCCCACTGTCTTGTTTATAAAACTAGAACTCCCTCAAACAAGCAGCTAATCTAAGGGCAAAATATAACTTTATAATTTAAGAGTCTATTGCGATTATTGCAATGAATCACTCCCAGATACTGAACTACTCACACTGATGTAGATCAGCTAATTTTAAGGCCATTTATACCAAGCAAGACAACAAAAACAAATTGCCTCTTTTGTTGTTGGCATTTTTGTTTGTTTGGTTGAGATTTTTCCTGTTTTTTGGGGGTTGTTTCTTTCTGTTAACTAGGGTTCTGTGCACATGAAGGTCATTCAGTCGAAACACACTCCCGAAGGAAAAAAAAAAATTAAGTGGTCCTTAATCCACATATCCACTTTAAAAACATAAGTATATGGATTTAATTATATTTTCACTGTTAGGGCAAGGTTTTGTACAAGATTATGTAAAATGTGTTATATCTTTAGTCATCTGAATTAAAAACTCCATGGCAGAACTAACAGAGAGCTGCACCATAATCTTATTCCATTAATAAGATTTTATCTTGGTCTAGGCTAATATACTAATTTCTGTGAAAAGTAGATTAAAACTATTCCTTTGTTATTACTTATTGACCACCCAGTACTATTGTTTTATTTTAACTGAATTTAAAATGTTAGGTTAGGTCTCATTTACTTTAGTCAATGCATTCCAAGAAGTCTTAAAATTTTTCATGTCTCATACCCACTGAATCAGTTCAGCTCCTTTCTAATGCATCAGACATTCTCAGATGCCCTTTTACCTTGCTCAAAACAAGGTAGACAACTGTAGAAGCATAATTTCAAAAAATGAAGTTTTTCTTTCTTTTTATACTGAGTCCTGAGACTATGTCAAAATATCAAAGATTAAATCTTTAAATTATTCTATTCATGCATTAAATCGATATAATGAAAACCATATTTGACATACTAGTTGTATGCATTCATTTTCAACTGTATTATGTTCTTAAAGCTGTCAAGTTCAGAAGAGAGTCTGAAAAAAACAGGGCAAAGCTGTTTCTCCTAAGTTTGGCACCTGAAAAAGCATCAAAAGATTGCAAGATGATTGCAGGGTAACAGTCACAACAAGAAGTAGGACACTGAAGCTGAGCTAGATGGCAAAACTGCGGAGGACAAGCACATAAACTGAGTGCAGAGGTATCAAAGTTTTCTAGGGATTCTAGGGGCAAGGATTTGAGCAGAGTTTGCTGCAGCTCTAAATCTTTGAAATGGTTGAATCAGAGCCCAGAAGCAGAGACCTGTTTACAAGGACACAAAAGGCAGAGGTAAAAGCTGTTTATCAACCCTTTTCCTATTTTGTATTATCTTGTCATGGAACTTGATTTAGATAAAATGCAAGCATTCTACTTTTAATACAATAAAACCTATTTTAAAAATCTTTTAGAAGAAATCGTTATGAAGTAGAAAATCTAGACAGATCCATCTTAAAGCCACAGCTGATCCAGTGTCCCATTATGACATCTATAAATCGGATTAGGGTCAAAGTGTTTTAATGCATTTCAGTTTGCAAGCTGTGAAATGGAATGAATATGGTTTGCATTTTTATAAGCTGTTTTAAGTGTATCCTCAATTTGAGAACCACATATTATGGTTATATGAACTCAGCTTACATATTTCTACTCCATTTCTATTGAGCTCATTAGCTTGGGCAAGATTACAATAATGCAGTTATTTTTTTTTTGAACAATTAGTTCCAGTTCCTCATTAAACTGTTTTCTTTTATAACTTTCCTTCTGAAAACCTTTTGAGTCATACGTAATACATCAGTGTACCCAATCAGAATTAAAGGCTATGTATTTGTAATTCCTTCTTCATACATCTCCAGACAAGAATGAGCTGTTTCAGACATGGCAACTGACTGAGCTCACAGCAAAAAAACAATCTAATACAAGCATTGTTTTCCATCCCTATTTGTAAAGGTATGCTTTGCAAGCTTTTCCTTAACAAAAGTGCCTTTTGGCTGACAAATGCTTTTTGCATGAAACTGAAGTTCACCCAGTATTAAAACCCTGCACCCTTAGCCAGTCACCAGCTCAGATCTTGGATCTTTCCAGATGCTGGTACCCTACTCCCTGGCTAGTCCAATGTGCTGGCTGTTACTCGTGTCTGAGCACAATGAGTGTCTCCAGCAGCTTGTCTTAGACATGCTGCCTTTGCAATATGTCTATTTGCTTCTAGCTGAATGTCTCTGCAATTGCTTACCCCTACATTCCTCAAACCTGCAATGTCCTTCCAGTGGTCGACACCAACCTCTTATGCTCCATGTCTACAACCATTAGCTGTACTCGTTCCTTCTGCCAGTCAGGTTTTTGTTTGTTTTTGGTTTTGGTTTTTTTTTTTTTCCTTGGTTTTGTTCTCATTTCAAAGTTAACCACTTTGAAACAATTACCTTAGAAGCTAATTACTTGTAGCCTATCACAAAAAAAAGCAAAATGGATTTTCCTTGACTTGAGTAAACTCCATCTCCTTTGTCTTCACCCTCCGTATCACTGTATCTTTAACACCAACTCTCAAGAAGCATGTCTAGTCAGCATCCAGTCTAGCAGTCTACATCTCAGCTGAAAATGAGTCAATCTTCTTTCTGTTTTTACTCCTCCAGTTTAAATAACATGAGCCTATATGAAATTTCTGGATATTCTGAAAATGAGTATTTAAATTATCCTTACAAAATCTAAGGATTGCTAAAACTTTTTAGATTCGCAGCTGCAAAGCTTCTGAAGTTCTACAACTAACCCTTCAAAGTGATATCACAAGAGCTCTGACTTCTTTGTTCAGGGACTCATTTTAACATTTATGCTGAAATTCCACCAGAACGTTCTTTCACACCACTAAAACAGCCCACGTTTAAACAAAGGAAAAAAGATACACTGATACTCTACTTAGAGTGTAAACCAAGGATTCAGGACACAAGACAACAAAATCTGTGGAGTACCGTGAGCAGAAGTTACATGTGTTGCTCTACAATGCAAAATACAGTATCTGCTGAGCAGAAAAGCCAGCAGTACCTTACTCTGATACGACGTACAGTATCCTCAAGTCCAACAAGACCATACTTGTTGAGCAGAGAGGCAGGACAGATTTATTTTTCAACAGTACACTGACATGCATGGGGATCAACCTCAGAACTGTCCTCATTTTGTAGCTGCAAGGTGTCCATTTTATAAAGGAAAAATTTCAAGTAAAACTGAAAGACAAGCCCATCCAGTTGCAGCCCTTTTTCAACAGAGACAGGAGGCAATTGATGGCAGGTGGGTTAACAGTGTTGATTGATATATAAGGAATTTAGCATTAAAGAGATCCTAGTTATTTGAGCAACTAGGTAACTGGTGACTTATTTTTGTACCATACTTACCATCTCACAAAACTATCTAGAGCAAGAAACCTGATTTTTTTTTCAAATTGTGTTAAAAGATCTTGCTTCTACCTTGATTCGCTTTTATCTGTACCACAGCTACATTGTTATCTTCCAAACACCTTTGAGTTAATTTTGTGAAGACATAATTATGTAACAGGATGTATGCCAGAGCCATAGAGTTTTCTGTCCAACTGTTAGAGTGCCATGAGCAACTACCAAAACATAGTAACAGTCCAAATAAATACTCCTTTTAGTAAAGAGCCGCACAATCAATACCTATGTCAACTACAAATTTAAACTGGAAGACACTGAAAGTTGGATGAAATCTCTTACAGCACTTTTGGTTATTTTTTTAAAATTAACTTAAAGCTTAAGCTAATGTTGGAGCTTTTGTCAGTGGCCTCAGAAGTTATTTTTCATTGAAAACAGAGTCACTATCTTAACTCTTACTTTAAAAGTAAGATTTGCACATCTGACAGTGCCTCCCACCACCCCATGGCCCTATCCTGAAGGTCACACACTGGAATGAGCTCTCACCCCTGAGGAGTGTAAGCACATTCTTCCCTTAAACACAGTAAAATGAAACAGGAGACACAAAGAGGCATTTGATTGCTTTGGTCATACTCCAACACGTGCACTATTTTAGGAAAACAAAGGAAGCCTAGTATTCAAAACAAGATAAGATTATTATTTTGAGTGACATTGTTTAAATTAAATGTCTTTTTCCTGTTACCAGCTTCATCTCATCCAGTCCTTACCCTTCTTTACATTCAGTTCCACGTATCAGTACTACTTCTGTAAAAATGTCATGCTTTTGTGTTCCTGCACATTTGATTGATTGTACGCTATCTCCTAACTAGTACTACCGTTTTTATAAAACTTTTTAGATGAGATTGCATATTTGCACTTTCAATCATGCATGCTCCTGTACTTTCAAATGTCTCAGAATGAGTAAGTAAGTTTTGGTTATATAGATGTTTTTATTTAAAGACAGCATTCATCCACAAATAAGGTTGATTTAGTTCATGCTTATTTAAATGTGCTCACTTTTTTTCTGTTCAATATACACGTAGGTATATATAGATGTTGCCTTCCTAATTGTTTCAAAGTCACCAAGCAAAAAGGTGAAGCTTATCATAAGTGAGGAGGAGAAACCTGAAAATGTCACCTGTTACTAAGTATTATTAACTGAAAATCCAGAGTAGTTATAGGTTTTGACCTTGCATGGAACAAAAAGATAACTGAGGATCAATTAAAACTGAGCACACTTAACAACAGCTTTATGTTAAAAAAAAAATTGGCAAGTTAAATAAAGTTAAATTTAACCAAAGCAGCCCAAACTCAAACTTATTCTCATAGTTTGAAGGTTGTATTTCTATACAATTAAAAAAAAATGCATTAAAATAGTGTTCTGCTGCAGACCAGAGTTCAGAGGATCAAGCTGATACAGAGAACACACACTGGTATGAGTTAAAAACCGTGGTACCCTTCCTGTAGGTCGACTCCTCTTTCAACCCTAAAAAGACAAACACCCCATCTGACAAAAAAAAAAAAAAAAAGGTTTTCTTTCATTTGCTTCTACCTGCAATATCTATTTCTTATTTTCTTTGTCTACAACTCCCACTATGTAATAAGAGCCATGACAGATTAATTTCATTAAGTAGGACTATTTTTCAAGGCAATCCTCAAACATAAGGAGTCCTTTGTTATCTGCAAAGGGAATGAATTGCACAGTTTTGGGAAGAATCTAATTTGATTTTCCTTTCCCTAGATTAGCATTAGAAGCAACCAAAGAACCCAAAATAATTTGATCTCTTCCCTAAGAGTCAAAAGGTATGATGAGAAATGTAAAACCAGGCTAGGACAGTCCCATAAAATACAGACTGAGAAAACAAGAAGCCTTAAAACCCTCCACTCCCCCATGGGGGTAGGAAGCAGGGAAACAGGTTGTCCTGTGTCTTACCACACACCCCTAAATCCTGATCTTTAACTCATATCTACTTTTCTGAACTTGCAAAAACAAGGACTAAGAATGTAAATAAGACTATGTATTCAACCAGAGGGCAAAACATTTCTATTTTTCTGTTCCTGTGATAAACACTTGATTGCTTATATATTATAATAGAAATTTAGATTACATTTTATATAAAAATATAAAGAAAGAACACTTAAAAATGAAGTAACTCAGAAAGGCAATATTGTTTAGAAAACTATGGAAACATTAGCAACTATTCAGGTGATTGGGCAAATATATCATCAATACGGTGTCAAAATAAAACATTTAGAATGTTTAACATGTAATTCCGTAGTTAAATTATTGTTCAGGTCAATATTTGTGAGTCAACTTATTACTACAACTTAAATGTAAACAACTAAATACATCACTTCCACCAAACTGGTGTTTCAGTGGACACGAAAAATTCACAGTCTCTCATTATTCCACACATTCTTACAATGCCACTCTTATCTTAAAAAAATTGAATGCTTACTCTAAAGAATTCTATTTAATTTAAATGTCTAGAAATTTAATTCTGAAGAACTAAATGCTTAGTCTATCTTAAAGAATTGAAGAACACTAGAACACTATTTGTTCCAGATCATTTCTCCTTGTACAAAATTATAAAGATTATAATTTGGCATACTTTAGGTAAGTAAAAAACATCTCCAGATGTTTTTAATGAGGACTAACAGTTCCTCTTTTCTCACTTGTCCAGACAGGTTGATTCTTTGAGGGAGTTTTAGATGTCTTTGAGAGAAAAAAACCCAAACAAGCAAACAAACCCACCACCCTAATAAGCGACATTAAGTTCTTCCTATTTGTTTCAATAAATATTTGACATGGTTTTCCTATATGAAGGGGGAAAGCTGCTAACTTGCCCTCACTTTTGAGGGGTTCTCTATCACTTTTAAAAAACAAACTTATGTCAGTACCTGCATAACACAGGCCATCTGGTGCTGGTTGGTACCAGCTGACTGAGAGACAGCTGCTCACTGTTATTGCTGAGTCTAAGCTGGCAATTTAGTCTCCAGTTTGGGGAAGAAAAACAGCTTTTGATATACTACCATTGAAAGATAACCTCTAATTGACCCATTCCTGTCACTTAAATCAACTCCGTACACAAACGAGAGCCAATTTCAAACTCAAAATGCAATATAATAAAACAAACTAAACTCTCAGTGGCAAATATTACTACAGTTAATCAAGTTTAACTGCTGCAATCCTTCAGAAACATTCATCATCCTGATATGTTCAGCAGAAAGAAAAAAGTCTTAACTTTGAATGTCAATATTAGTTTGCAAAACCACAAGTAGTTTGTGGAAAAAGAAAAAAAAAAGGTTGTTCTTTAGATCCTAACCATTTAACATTACTGTCCCAGTACAACACGATCTTGTATTAAAAAAAAACCTTACTTTCAAAAAATTAGATGTGGTTTCAGGGTAGTTATTGCCCTCAATATGCAGCATTTTACAGTGAAAACGTCACAATATTTTCATTAAAGTCTTTGGCTGACATGAAACCTCTAAAATAAACAGCACAGAGAGCTACACAGTGTTGAACCCAAACACCTCAAAAGCATTCAGTGCAATGAACTTACCTGAACCTTCTAATTTTGGATATCAGAAATACTTGCCAAGTTTTCCGCGGACAGTTTTCTGAATCACTTCCAGCTTAATTCTGGAGTGCTAGCACTGACACACATCAGGTTTTCTTCATTTAAAAATTAAGCTATATAAAAAGTCAAACCCTACAAAAATCTGAATGTTCAGGCATGAATGAATATTCCCTTTACTTTGGGAACACCTCAAAGCCTCAGGACATCATACCTAGTTATGCCTTTGTCTCAGTTTGTACCGCAGATGGACATAAAAAGATATGCCTTGAAAAAGCCTAGAATAGTCCTAGCTGCTCTGAAATTCAAGAAGCCATTCATACAGGGCAAAGTTCTATGTTCTAAACAGTGCCATGCAAGTGCCTTTACTAAAAGCAGCATTACTCTTTATACCCTTTGACCATTCCCAAACACAGTTTTCCTCGGGCCGTTCCCTGCAGTCTTTGTTTGGGAGCACCCAGTCTCCCCAGTTCACATGCTGGCCATGTCCCAGCCATGTCCCTCACAGCCCTGCTCCCTCAGCCCCCATGACCAGACTGGACCCCATTCTCCTACCCTTCTGGGCTTCCTTTCAGTGGAGAACAGGTTCAGCGTGGATGGGGTGCACAGAGCCTGCTCCAACCTGCTGCATGAAGAAGCAGCACAGAGCTTACCTAAAGTTTTCCCCTGTGCTATGAGCAGAAACTACCTAAAATGACCACAAAGTTTAAATTTCAGTTCAGAAAACCACTATGAGGCTTTGGTAGCTTCCTATGACACCAGTAGAATATATAGGCTACCTATTATTCTTAGAGTCACCAAATGACTGTAAATTGAGCACATTCAATTACCCAAGTACCGATAAAAATACTTTAAAATAATTTTTTTAATGGCTATTAAAAGCCTAGCTGTTTTTTCTCACCTACAAATTAAAAGTTTTCATGTGTTACCATCAGCAAAACATGTAAGAGGGGTGGTCACTACTGACTTTCTTCCCTCTCTACTACTGAAATGGGCTCTTAAAGTATCAGATTTACATTCCTAGTCAATTTAAAATCCGTTATTCTTAATTGGCCCATAAGAAGCATTAAGAAGCAAGCGAGTAGCTATTATTCCTGTAATTTAATACAATTTTATATTGCTAAAATTGGTGTTTCTGTTGATTGCAAACAAGCTGGGCTTTGATTGGACACCTCAGCTCCAGGTAACCTGGCCCCAGTTTTCATGTCGGGAAGAACTCCAGAAGTGTTTTAGCAGTTTTCTTGCCTTTTTTTTTTTTTTTTTTCCCCCTTTTTCTCTGAAGATACTGCAAGGATAAAGTTATTTTAAGCATTAGCACTGAGTAAACAAGGTCTGTAACTGTGGCAGTGGCACAGGGAGAGGGGGAGGAAGGACCCTGGGCAAGTTATACAAGTTTCTCAACTTTCTTCAAGTAGACTGAAAAAAAAAAAAAAAACAAAAAAACCCCACAGCTGCCAGTACCTTGGCAATGCCATTTATTTAATTTTATTAAGAATTCTGCAGAGCTGTTGTGGAACATCATGTTGTTGGCTGCTTCCAATACAACACTAATCACTGGACTAGACTCAATCTGCAGCTAACAAAGTAAGACCCTGTTATCACAGCATCACAGTATGGTAAGGGTTGGAAAGGGACCTCTAGATATCATTTAGTCCAACTCCCCTACCTGTTAATTTTGACACAGAAAGTGGAACATCCTAGAAAAATAGTCAAACAAGTATCCTTGCTACTCGCTATTCTGCAGTATGCTCTCTCTGATCTCGAGGAAATTCTGCTCTACATTTGAAATCACTGTCTCCAACTCCAACATTCATAAAAAATGTTTCCCATGAAACCTGCTTTAAGAAAAGGATGATTCTTACTGAAAAGCAGTTTCAGTAAGAAAGCCTACTGTCATTAAATCAGTTAAAAGATTTTCTGTTCTCTTATCTAACCACGCTGAGCAACAAATTATCTCTTATGCCAGAATTACGTGACACGTTAACATAATATTGGAATAATAAAGTTTATCAATGCTACAAGCTTTCAGAAAATGCATCAGAAATCACGCTACACGTTCAGCTTGTTAAAGGCTAAAGATCAGTTAGTCACTGAGGAAAGGCTCCTAACTGCACAGGTGTAGGAGCAGATCAGTCAGTTCTAGGAAACATAGATCAGAACATAGGAACTGAATGTGAACATTTTTATTTTTTACGATGCATGTTCTTGTTTTAAGTGCTAAGAAATGTAAACTCAATATAAGATATGAAAAAAGAAGACAATATGAACATAAGACTTGTAGGAGTACATCCCACTTGTAAAGAGACATGAAGTTTTGTATAGCTTCATTTCTACTTTTGCCCAGACAGGCTGTGGATGCCCCCTCCCTGGAGGGGTTCAAGGCCAGGCTGGATGAGGCCTTGAGCAACCTAGTCTAGTTGAGAGGCGTCCCTGCCCATGGCCAGGAGGTTGCATTAGGTGATCTTTAGGGTCCCTTCCAACCTAAGCCATTCTATGATTCTAAGGTTTATGATACTTTTTACTTTTTTAAAGCCTGTCATTTTTTCCACCTTTACTCATTCCTCTACAGAACAGCTAAAACACAGCTTGAATTACTTTAATCAAGAGAGGTCTCAAAACTGTAGCAGAACTGCCAATTGCTTGGTCACATATCTTTAATTCATTTGCTTCCCAAGCCCAGGATGTCTAAACTGGAGATAAAACATGCCTGCAATAAACGTGACCAGAGACTTCACATATTAAGGGTTCTTATATTCTGTTTCCTTCTCCAGAAAGCTGAGAACTGGAATAAATAGCCACCTGCTGTTTGATGTGGTTGCTGAAAACATGACACTATGGTCAAGACACCAGCATTCCCCTATTGATTCAACATGCAATATTTAAAACATCCTACAGACGGTCTCTAACCAGGTGAGAAGTGTATCATTATTAGTCAAACTAAGAAGAATATTAATGTTTATCAGCTCCCTGAAGCAGAATCATACCACAAAAGCAGCACTGTATTATTATATGTATTATCTCACCAGTACTTTCTAATGGAAATATCAAGCATTTGATATAGGTCTCTTTGCATTCTAGAATGTGCCTGCCATTTTCTAATGTGTAAAGTTTACAGGCTGTGCCTAAAATAGTTTGTTCTGAATGATCCTTAAAAGCCTTGAAAAGCCCAAGCTTTAAGAATCTCTTAAATTAAAAAGATGACACGTAGATGAGTTCCATTTGAGCAACCAGTGCTGACACATTAATAAGGCAGTGAAATGAAATATGCTGCAGTATTTCAAACATTTTGCAGCTGTTATAACAGCACTGTTCTCTGATGCAGATATATTTACCAAAATCCTACATTTTGTAGTACAAGCATTTTAAACCAAAATACTTCTTTTTATCTCCTTAATCATTAACTGATTATCAAATGACATTTCAAATGTGAATCTAATCAGTGGCATTTGAATTGTTTTTTATTTCAAGTATTAGGGTAGTCCCTCAGCTGTAGCTATGCGCTGTCATCTTTCCTTCTCCCCTAGCCAAGTGAGAGCCCAGCCGTGCGATAAGGTTCAGGCATCCTTGCAAAGGGAAACCCTCTCTCCCTCAGACCAAAACGAGATCTTTGGGTTTTAGAAAGTTAAAAAGTTTCCAAACCACAGGAATGTTTTTAGCCTTTGTAATTAAAGTATATTGCTTTCCAAGGACCAGAATAAAACTGGATGTCCTTGTAAAATCTGAATAAACAACAATTTTAATATTTTTATTCTCATCCATAAATATGCTTTAACCTCCTATCATTCAAATAAGGATATCCTTGTTCACTAGCTCAGTGAAGCTGCATAAATTGTCATAACAAAGTTTGCTCCTGTGTTACCTTATTCCAAAACTGCTTTCCATTTTCATAAAAAAAGATTATTTGTATTGGGGAGGAAGTGTCGTGTGCCCCCCCTACAAAGTGTGCACATACTTTTGTATCTTGTTTTATTATGCAAAATAAACAACTTCTATTTGAAAACTGAACTAGAAATGCATCTGCAATCATAATCTATGAATACACAACATTTTTCATAATTATAACACAGCAATACTGGGGAATAAACTGGCAGATGGTGACTCCAATGTGTTCTGCAGACTACACTGCAGATCAGAACATGCTAATGGATTCACATCATCTGAGAGAGGACATCTGTCTTAGAAGAAATTATTGTATTTAATACTTAAATTACCCATTCCATTTTTGTATTAATATTAGCTCTATATGGAAGTGTACATGATTTAATTTTACCTATGTTGCTAAGGCTGCCCATTATGTACCAATATAGCTGCATAAAGAAACACCTTTACTGGTTTGTCTGTCACATTCTGTGATATGATCTGGTTTGATATTTTCCAGTCACCTAGACTAGAGCTAGAAATTCAGTTCTGTAAATTACACACGTATGTTTAAAATGGATTAATTTATGCAAGGCAGTATATAGTTACCACACAGCACTCAAGAAAACAGAAAATTTTCTGTGTAATAATAGCATCTTAAAAACCTCAGTTATCTGAGCTTAAATCTTAACAAATCCTAACTCACTTCCCTCCTCCCCCAAACACATTCCTTATTGTATGGTCAACCAACCTCTGTATGCAACCAACAGTGTAAGTAAACCATTGACATGCATTATATGGATTACTAGTCATATACACACATATATACACACACATTAAAAACTTAATTTTCTTCCAAATCTTTGTATATATCTAATACTATGGGGTATTTTTAAATAACTTGAAAAAATAAACTCTTCTTACCTTTTCAACTGCTAACTGTTTTGATGGTTTTTCTGATTCTCTCTCTCTCTTTTTCTCGTCTTTCTTTTTTTCTTTTTCCTTCTGAAAGAAAAAGGGGCATTTTGCTAGTACTCAGTAACAATGTATTTGCAAATATATTGAATGTCCAGTCATATAAAATATAAACAGAGATCTTCAGTTACACACTCTCAGTTCAAATTTTATGCTTCTATCTGCTCTACTTCCAGAAGTGACTCATTTTGCTCAAATAGTACTACTAAAAATATTGTAACTGAGAATTCAGGAAATTTACTATTTCACCTGCTCATCTGCATTTCTTCTTATAAGCAGCAGAAAAAAAGAATGAGTGCTGTTTCTCCTAAACTAAGTAGATCTAAGACAAAAAAATCCCAAACATCTACAAGTTCTCCATTAACTCTGATAACCTCTGTCGTTAAGGCAGATGCCAGTCTCTTTGACAAAAGAATTAAAGTAAGGTGATTTGCATGCAGCGCTCTGCAGAGAGTTACTTATTTTTAAAAGCTAATCTAGTAGTCTTTAAAAAATACTCCTGGATATAAAAAGTTGACCTAGGCCACGTGACAGACTCACTGAGTTATAAAACATTAAGTTGTTCCAAAAGGATATTGTAATGTAATGATGTTACACAAGTTTTTTCATTTTAGTTTTGACTGAATAAATGGGGCAATATTACAGACCCCGTATGACTGCAGAAAAGCATAAAATAGTCCTTAAGGCATCATAACATCCAGAAGATAGACTTCTTAGGCCAGCAATTGCTTTTACATGGTGTTAGTAGTGATTTTTAGACCTAGCCTCTGTCTGCATTTACCTTGTACAACTACAGTACAGTACTTGTGACTATACCTGAACACCAAAATGGATGGAACAAGAGTTTACCATATGTAATAAAGGAGATGAGACAGTAGCTCCTAAGTGTTCTTTTAGTCTTTAGACTTGGATCCCTTTCTTCCAAGCATCAAAACAGCTTTGCTCTACAAGACACTGCTTTTTAGTATGCTTCCCAACATTAGGAAGAAGTTTGAGAAGTTAGATAGCTGTCTATGCAACTCCATTATGAAAAAGAAAACAGATTACCAGGCTACAGGTTTCTGTCAATAAGGATTTTTTTTTTTCCCTGTCCTGTATCAAAAATAGTGTGGCCAGCAGGACTAGGGATGTGATTGTGCCCCTGGACTCGGCTCAGGTGAGGCCATAGCTTGGAGTACTGGGTTCAGTTTTGCGCACCACAGGATAAGTGCACAGTATAAGTGCTGGAGTGGGTCCAGAGAAGGGCAACAAAGCTGGTGAAGGGTCTGGGGAACACGTCTTATCGGGAGCAGCTGAGGGAACTGGAATTGTTTTGTCTGGGGGAGAGGAGGCTGAGGGGAGACCTTACTGCTCTCTACAACTCCCTGAACGGAAGCTGTAGTGAGGTGGGTGTTGGTCTCTTCTCCCAGGTTACCAGTGATAGGACAAGAGGAAATGGACTCAAGTTGTGCCAGGGGAGGTTTCGAATAGATATTAGGAAGGATTTCTTTACTGAAAGAGTGGTGAGGCATTGGAACAGGCTGCCCAGGGAGGTGGTGGAGTCACCATCTCTGGAGGTGTTAAAAAAATGTGTAGGTGTGGCACTTGGGGACATGGTTTAGTAGTCATGATAGTGTTAGGTTATGGCTGGATTTGACGATCTTAGGCCTTTTCCAACATCAATGATTTTGTGATTCTATGCAATATATATATTTTTTTTACATCTGCGTAACATGACATTTGGTTAAAATACTTCTAAGACTAAAATGAAGGTTCTTTTCTACTTTTTTTTGGCTTGTTTATTTGGGGGGGACTGGGCATCGGAGGGAATCCAAGTAACACATTCTTTACAACTTCAAAGAATCAGTTTTCAGAACTTCCACCATATTTACCAGGTGGATTTGGGTTACTCAGCTGAGGTCACTCAAGTTCCAAGTAACACCTGTGAATTACGTCATCAGGCACTGACCTGGACACTCAGGTCTTGGCAAGTGAGACTATCATACCAAACACCTGCTTAAATGTGGGTGTCACTCAGGCAACAATTCCACAGTCAACAAATTGCAGTAAATGGCAATTTAGTAGGTCCGTTTTAAAAAAAAAGAAGCAGAGACCAGTTTGAATTTTAGTGAACGTAAGTTTGTATGACTGGGAGCAGTGTTTCATTTTGAGGCCATTGCCATGACCTGAGACTGGCAAGTTTACTGAACTAGGACTACAAATGCATGGCCATGCCTTTCAAACAAAAGCCTTTCTTCCATCACTGTGTCACCAATCCTTGTAACAACCTGCATTCTAAAGACTCCCAAAATCCTCTGACCATAATCACGTACTGCACACAAATATACTGTCAGAGCAATAACATTTCCAAAAGTCTTTCATTCCCTCTTCCCACTCCAGATTTCCCAAGCTGAATAATTTAAATAAACCTAGTCTCCTGTGGAAACTTTTCTACATCTTAGACAACTGTGATTTGATTTGTTTCCTTTCCTCCTGGGAAAGGTTGTTGGAAACGTCGTTAACAGTACACTTACTTTTCAAACTCAGTAGCTTAAGTGTACTTAAATATGTTTAAGTGAAAGCAGAGTTAAAGTTTTTGCACATTATCATCTTCAGGATGTCCTGATTTCCAGTTCGACTTCAACTTTTTTTAAAAAATATATTTTGTTAAATAAACTACACTTCTAGAGGAAAAAGTACTCCCCACCTCGAGTACTGCCTCCAGTTCTGGAGCCCCCATTACACGAGGGACGTGGACCTGCTGGAGCGTGTCCAGAGAAGGGCCACGAGAATGATCCCAGGGCTGGAGCAGCTCTCCTATGAGGACAGACTGAGAGAGTTGGGGCTGTTCAGTCTGGAGAAGAGAAGGCTCCGAGGTGACCTTATTGTGGCCTTCCAGTATCTTAGGGGGGCCTACAAGAAAGCTGGGGAGGGACTTTTTAGGCTATCGGGTAATGACAGGACTAGGGGGAATGGGGCAAAGCTGGCAGTGGGCAGATTCAGGCTGGATGTGAGGAAGAAGTTCTTCACCATGAGAGTGGTGAGACCCTGGAATGGGTTGCCCAGAGAGGTGGTTGAGGCCCCATCCCTGGGGGTCTTTAAGGCCAGGCTGGATGAGGCTCTGGGCAGCCTGATCTAGTGGGAGGTGTCCCTGCTCATGGCAGAGGGGTTGGAACTGGGTGATCCTTGTGGTCCCTTCCAACCCTGAGAGATTCTGATCTGTTTTAGCAGAGGACTTACTAGTGTTGGCTTAAGGGTTGGACTTGATCTTAAAAGTCTCTTCCAACCTAAAGGAATCTATGATTCTAAAAGTATCTGGAAACATTTATTCTTCAGGACTTTGAGAATGAGGAAGGCTTGCAGTAGGTTTCATATAGCAAACACTGCATGAAAGTGACCAAATATAAATAAATGCCTCTCATTGCCCTTAACAAATCCCTGACAGCTTCACAGTGAATATATGAAGACTTAAACTGTGTACCAGTGTTTCTCTCTTCACACCTCACAGAGCCTACAGGAACAATCTCAATTCCTAGTGATTTGAGTTCTCTTCATTTTCACTGTGGACTTGAAAATTCCTAAGTCCTTCATCTTCACACTTTACAATTTCAATATGCAAGCTTTATGCTTCAGCTCCATTAGAGAAAAATGAATTCAGACTAAATAAAAACATTTATCAGATGCTGCATTCATGTCAGAACTTCAACTCAAGTGTTTCATTACTTGCAAAAGCAGTCAAAAAGCACGATGAAGATAATAAAATGAAATTGGCTTTATATTGCTCTTAAATTCTAAGCAAAAAATTATTTGTGTGTGTCATTCCCCTCCAAGATTCACTTCTAACAACACTGCATACTAGTTACATAGAGGAACTTTCAAATTTGAATGCATCAAGGGAGGCAGGTAGCAAAAGAACAGCAAGTTTCATTCTAAGTAGCTGCTGCTATTCCTGGTACCACTTTAAAAATGTCAAATTCACCAAGGCTTGAGGTTTAGTCCATGACATTGTCATTTAAATTTTAATTTATGTTTAAATATAGCGGAACTAAAATGATTTATAAACATCTGTCCACATTTTCTGTATTTAGATGAAAAAAAACATGATTTATGTTTAGATCACAAATTATTTCATGTACTGCATACAGTCTCAATTTAGAGCGAAGCATCCAGAAGAGCCTAACATGAGCACTCACATTCTAAAAAAAATGTATTTCATTATTGTTGCAGATTGCGACATTTATTGAAAGTTCACACAAACGATGCCTCATCTGCTACTTCTTTGTGTGTCAAGTTTCTCAAAGGCCCTTCTAAACAGTAAACGTAACGTCAGCACGTACACATATATCCCAGCTAGAAGGAATATTAAAACCAGTATGAGTTAACAGAAATGTAACCAGATTGATTCTATATTTATCTCCAAGGAGATTGAACTAAACAGCTGGAACAGTACTGATAATTTAGATTCTGAAACAAGCAAGTAATATGAAAAAGATACCAGAAACAATTCCTGAGGAGGACAATGTCATTCATGCCCATTAGCTTGGAAGGAGATGGGGTTTGCCCAGTTTTGTGACGCTAAACCAGAGCAGAACCAAAACTGTGACGTATAAACGCCAAGAGGTAGCAATCGTGCATGTGCTTTGTCCTGCGGTACCCGTGCTTTGCATTTATCCAGCCCAGGAAGCAAGGAGAGAAGTATTTGAAATGCTTGAAGGATTACCAGCAACACAAATTCTCTAGTTAGCTCAGTGAAACTACAGAAATGTAAACACTTGTGCAAAGCAGTAACCTGACAGGAGTTACACCGAAACATATACCTCTGCTTTGCTCTTCTCGGCAGCAGCTTGCAGAGAAGGAGAGGATGCCAAAGGCTGAGCAGCATCAGAAGAGGACATCTGTACAAAACAGAGGACAGAAGTGAGAAAGAAAACAAGCAAGAACAGCGGCGAAGGGAGGGAGCAGAGGCAGCTAAGAGATGTGATTTTCATTCTTTTTTTCAATAATTTTGGGGAGGGGGAAATACAACATAGAAACAAAAAGAGGAGACAAAGTTTCTGGGTTTTTTTCAGTATTATTATTTTTAAAGGAAATCTGTCAGGTGGGAATGAGTGATTTGTAATGAAATTCTCTAGAACAGAATATAAGAAAATGAACCTGGATAAGATCATATCACAGGCCTAAGAAAAATAATTAGGTTTCATCCATTGTTCAATTTTATCCAGTGAGACTATTGAAATATTAATGTCCTGAAGCATGAAGGCACACTGTCCCAGAGGAGGGGGAGGAAAGAGAGTGCCTTTGTTCTTATTCGCTGTAACAGAATATTTTTATTAAGAGGAATGCAAAATAATTCTCAAAGTTATACATTAATTAAAATTCTAATCAACTCTTCTCTAAGAGTACTCCAAATGAGTAAAGAGCTTTGGGTTAATACAAAGCCAAATCCTAGCAGTAGGATTCCAGACCTTCCAGAGAGGTGATACTTCTTTTCTAGGAATAGGTTAGTAAAATTGTTACTAGCACCACAAGACTTCCAGAATTACCTAAAAGGTGTTAAGTTATATATGCAACAGATGCAGTTTACTCAAGAAAACAGGATTTCTCTAAATGCATTTTCATACGTCTTCCTATCCTATTTCTTTATGCATAGTTGATCACTTTAATGGAAACATTATCTTTCTGTTTCCCTTACTACAAAAACACAACTGAATCCCATTTACCAAACATGTAGAAGATCTTCAGAGCTATAAAGCTGACACTTCTACACTGCCTTATACCACCTCCGCTATATACAAGGAAAATTCAATAATAAATGAAGCTATTACAGAGCAGGTCATTATGTTGGATCAAAATAACCAATTTAGATGGCAATTTTTATTTAGTTTAAAAAAAAAAAAAAACAAAAACAAAACAACAGCTTGCACTAAAAGAAAACTGAAAGCTGAAAAAAAACCAACCCTACCTCACATCTAAATACACCATATTTCTTACAGAAAATCCTACTGGTAGCACAGCTGCATAGTTTATATAGCTAGAATAGTAACAGAATAATAATAAATACTGAATAAATATTCAGTAATTTTTACAAACTCTGAAACTATGCCTATCCTAGGAAGGTGGTGTCGACCTTCTGGAAAGTTATTTATATGGTTTAATTTTTACACCAAATTTTATCTACAGAAATAAGAAACAGAATCCTCATTTTTGTGTTTACTGGTTTAAAATCCTCAGATTATTAGAAGAGTTATGGATATATCTGCTGCAATGAAGCAGCTTCTCAAACTGTAGCATTCTGTTGCTATAGGAACACAGGGATCCTGTTTATTCCGATTACACCACATTATAACCAAATAAAGATGTCTGAAAATTTATTAGGTAACTAAATATATTAAACTATGAGCTCTAACACCATGTTCCTTATTAAGATTCCAATTAAATGCAAATGTGTGAAATTGGGATAGCTGAACATCTTAGGTATGCTTTCAAATTTCCAAAATTTAAAGATTTTGTTCTTTTGGGGTTTGTTTTTGTTCTTTTGTATCCTTCAGATTTTAAGAGAATTTAAACTGGATAGCCCTCACAGGTGAACAGCAGGTAAGAGCTATTCACCACACAGAACCAGGTAAGCAGCATTTCTTTTGAGGGGAAATCAGCACTATAGATTTTTGTGTCACATTTCCTTCCTCCCATACTAGGTCTTCTCAATCTGCATATCATCTTCATAAATTAAGGGATTATCTAACCTAGGATAAGGTATAAAGCTTTGCCAATCAAGTAACAGGATCTTAGAATCCATGGAGAAGCATCATGCAAGCTACAAGTAGGAGACAGTGAAAAGCAGTTGCCATCTAGCCTGGAATATGGAACATGTACAACTGAGGAATGCCCAAGCATAACATTTAAAGACAAATAGCAGCACTACATTCACTTCAGGCTAAAAGACAGCTCCTGAAAGCACATTTCACATTAGAAATATTCAACTAAGCAAGAGTACAAAAGGCATATGACTGAAGCTAATCTTTAAGAGAAGACACATTACAATGTATAAAGAACTGATTAAGTTTATATAATGAAAGCAATAGCATGAGTGTGGGCTGCTGAACAGTTTTATCACCACTGCATCACGTTGTATTTGTTATCTACCATGCTACTCCAGATAAGGATATCTGAATGAAAAAATCCAATCAAGCCAAACTGAGTGGCTGGATAAAGCTAAATGTAAAACAGGATTAAGAGAGGCTGATGCAGTTCATTGCGGTGAGTGGTTAAGCAGAATATCAAGAGCTGATGAGGATACCAGAGCAGCCTGGAAACACACTTGCCATTGGGACACAGTGATGCTTAAGGGTCAGCTGACCTCTTAAACCCATAAAGGTTCCCAGCTGGCACTGAACCAGCTGCCTCCTGAGCTCAGAGCAACTCTCCAGCTAGAACCAGTGCATCAACGAGTGTCAACAACTCTGCTCCCTGTCTGCCCCTGGGTGTCATACTGTGTCATGTCCACATACCAGAACTAGCACCAAATAAAAGCAGAATAACACTGCAACATAAGGGTATTCTTTTATTATCTTGGGATATTTTTTTTCCATTAGAAGACTGAATTTTCACTAAAAGAAACCAGACACCTAGTCATTAAGTGCTTGGTTTTCAGGAAATTTCAAAATGCTCATTTTCGACCTGAAGCAGCCTCATATTTTAGCAAACCAGTGAAGATTCTTGACATTCTGAGATGTCAATAAAAGCCCATAGGTTCTGTCTTCCCATGTACTATCCTTCAACTCTTACTGTGAAAGGTTCTGAGATGTCCACATTTTCAAATTAGAGATGTAATGCATACCAAGAGTCCCAACAAATAAGTCAACCCTAAACAACTTCAACACTATTCTGATGCCTTTGTAAGCCAAAATGTAGACTAGACGATTCCAAGTGAATACTAGTATCTCCTACACCTTGTCTGCAGTACTGACATACCATTAGCTGTGGGGGACATTAGTTACTGAAGAGATGAAACACCAGTAAGGAACAGTGGCTGACAACAAGTTGTGTGCTGCTGGCTTGCCTTTCCAGTAAATCTTTGGTTTTAAAACCACTGCAGCGATAAAGCAGCTCATAGGGCTGTTCCTGTCTGTAGCCAAAACAGATTCATTAGCTCGCCAACGAATGGCAAACGAGAAAGCATCTGCTCAGTGACCTATTTCTACATTTATGGCCAGTAGTGGGAGCACTGAGGTTACAGTAACCTCCAGATCAATCCACTCACCCATAACAGGTCTATGCATCCAGCTCTCCTGGAGTAAGTGCTGTGCTCAGTCCTGGTGAAACTGCCTTTAACTAGTTGAAAGGCACAAATGCACTTTAAATATTTATAGCAGAACCCTCATCGTTCACTCAGAATTGCCAAGCAAGGTTTTAATAATAATTTTAAAATTGTGTTTTAGGAGACCGAGGCCACTAAGAAACAGCACCATGTAATCTCATATCAAAGTAACATATGCGTTTTCTATTTAGTATATATCAGCCTTTATTAATAATTATTTGTTCCTATAAGCTTGATCAGAAGCATCAGTAAAGCAAGAGCTATCCAGTGCTTGAGTCTGAGTACCTAAAATACTGTGCTTACAAGCAGACATCCCCTCTTCAGTGTAGGAAAAAAAACCTTGGTTTGCAAAAATCCACTATTCCACAGCAACAGTTGTCTTTTATCACTTTTCTAATCTGTTTGGTTTAGTCCAATTGTTACATTCCAGTGGGAAAAAAAAAAACAGAAAAAAACCCTGAAGAATCAGTTTGTAGACAAACTGGCCAATATTGACACCGGTTATGAAGTCTGGAAAGCAGAGAACAGGAAAGTAGAAAGTATCTTCGTCTAATTTAGATGCAATGGAAAAAGACATTTGAGCAAGCAGGTACTAAGAGTAAGATTAGTCATTACAACCACTAAAGACAAGTGATCAAACTCTCCCTCACTTTTGGCCATGTGTGTAAAGCAATAAATCAATCTAAATGTCTACATCAAAATCCAAAAAAACAATTTTCAGCCATCTTCCAGAATTCATGGAAAGAAGCACACACTACATACTCTGATAACATATGTCAGCACTATGCTCTGGATAGTCATCAACTGAGATGTCCTTAGATATTGGTGCTTTGAAGTATCAGACAAAACTGATGGCAACCCTGGCAACCAACCATACATGATGCTAGAAAAAGAAGAAAGTTGACATGCTTGTGTGCATTAAGAATGCATGGCAAGCTGACAACTGGCATCTCAATATTTCATTTTAGTTTTTTTAACTTAAGAGGAGTTGGGTCTTTCGATTAAGAAATGAGTCAGAATTGCCTAGAAGAGGGAATGAAGTCAAGGAGCTGTTTCTTAAGTTTCCATATTTATACTCATATGTCCAAAAAATGGCAATCACGCTTCAGTCCAGAAGACTTGTAGTCATTCCATTTTCATCAGTTCCTGATCCTCTTTCCATTGTTTGTGTTTTGGGAATCCTTTTCAGAAAGCTGCTAAAGTAAAAATGACCATTTTGTATAATGAAACCCAACACTATCTTTAAAGCACCGTGTACGTTCAGTGCTGAGCAAGGAAAGGCGTACACATGCAATGGGACTGCAAGACTTCATTCTCACCTATGCTCTGTGAGGCATCCCCTGGTTCACAAAAAATTTTACATTTGTAAAAGAAAGGATCTGCAGCTTTACTCCAGTTCCCTGCCCCTCCTACATGTCAATCTTTATCTGTCTGCATTTTCTCCATTAAAAACTTACTAGTATTTTTTATTACTTAGTAATGGCACTACCCAAATACCCACTGTGATAACAGCCCTTGTAAAAGCATCAGTACAAACAGTATTTGGCCAAATGGCTTGGATGCAGTCTGTGCACCAGACTGCTATTTCAACAGGAAAAGCCTGAAACAAGCATTAGATGAAGGTATCAGAGAATATAAAATCTCAGAATGATTTTACTCCAGTTTCTACTCATGTATTTCTAAGGGTAGGCAGCAGTCACACAAACACTGTTGGTCATTACGGTCAATGTAACAAAAGTTTTCACCAACTTTTATTTGCAATTTTTCCAAAATCCTGCTCTTGATGTATGCATGTTATGATTTAGCCTTTTATTAAAAAGGATTCACTTTAAAGCTTTAGAAATCCATATTAAGCTTCCATATAAATACGAAATTTAGGGTGCTATGACTCAGAAGACTCAAGAGATTAAAAAATGTGTTATCAAACCATATCAACATATTCAGGCTATCAGCAGCTGAACCAAATACAAAGGTGCCCTCGAGTGGCCATTTTATATGCACACAACAGGGAAATAACCTAAATGAAGATGACTACTATATACTCATTTGACAGGTTTTAAGTTCAACTACTACATATGTTTTTGTTATCTCAGAAGACTTTTGACTTTATTACCGTACATCTCCAACGACTGTTGGCAACACTAAAATTAGTATATGATATTAAAGCAGTAGCAATTGCAGACTGCTGTTAGATGCATATAAACATAAATTGCTTGCCATTTTTTAGAGGCCTATTTTCAAAATACTGAAAGGAGTAGAAGAATACTACTAAAGCACTATTAATAACATTTATCGACTAATTTCTGCAGAAGTTCTTTAGGCTAACTGGAAAGCCTTTTAAAAACATTATTAAAATCTCTCCCCTATTCAGTGCTCTAACCACTGGACACCACATAAAAAAAGGTTGTGTCCCCCACGTTTCATGAAACACTGGCTTTTCAAAGAAGCCAGTACTGCTCTTCCATCAATATTCTCAACATGCTTCCCACGCCTCCATCTCTTCAGAGTGCCCGTATCTCATTACAGGAATATGGTGAGGCTTATGCACAAGCTAGCTAGCTCTGAATCTGTGCAGAGCTACAGATGTTCATAAAATTTACATCAAGCAGAGATGCAATTACTCAATGATCCAGGAAATACAGATGTGTTTAATAATACTAGACTTGAGTGCAAAATATTTCTTCCAACTTTAACCAAGGGCATCCTTACCTATTGCTACCCACATATTTTTTAGATTATTTAGCTTCTCCTTTATATAACAACCTCTTGACGATATTACAGAAAGTCACCACGGCTTAATTAAAGGCTGACACAGGATAAACAAAGCAGATGGTTTTAATCTCTTACTGAAGTGCCCATCATTTCCCCTGTTCAATCTAACCAATGTTTTCTGTATTTGTTCCAGGGAAAACTGTCTTTGTTGAGAGCTTCCCAACACTTCAGAACAATAGCTTTTCATCTCCTATGTGGCTTGCTCTGCTGCATGCAGGACCATTTACATTTTCTTGATCCACGTTAAACTGGCAATGCAGTCACAACAGATTTCAGCTTTGGCAGAATTTTCGTTTACTTTGATACAGTAACTTGTAGCTAGGTGGTCCAGTTGTGTGAACCACACCTCAAATTACAGTACTTATGGAAGCGTGGAAGACAAGAGCCTGCACGTGGGAGATTTGGAATTGCTGTTGATAAATGCACTAACTGCAAAAGGGATAGTTGAGCTTGTTAGTAATTCCCAGGTACATCCAACCCAGTCAGAGATGCAAGTCTGTACACTAGCACTAATGTATATTAGAAATGTTGGGAAAGATACACTGTATATCCATACGCAGTTCTTACTGAGAAGGCATCTCTGTCTCGGGTGGAGGAAGAGGAGTACAGCCCATCGATTGTCTCTGCTAGGCTTTTCAGCCTTCTCCCTCCATGAGAGATGTATTCTCTTTATGATTTTTATATCCATATTTAGGGGCATAGATTTTATTATTAATTTTGCCATCAATTAGGCAAAGGACTTCAATCAGACACTCTGGCCATCAAGATATATGTAATAGTTATTTGCTTTGTTAGTTTAGCTGAAACAGGACCATCTTATCTTCTCAAGACTCCCCACTTCAGCCATTTGTCAGGCCAGCTCAGCAGGTCTCCACCTCCAGAGAGGGCATCAGAGTCTCAGAGTCATAACCACGTTCACCCTGCCCAAGAAGTGCACTAAATGAGCCTGTTTTCTGTCTCACGGCAAGCTAGGCCATAATCCCACAACCTGGGGAAAAATATCCTCATGCACCACTACGGGCTGGGTGTCACCTGGCTGGGAAATAGATTTGCAGAAGAGAATCTGGAGGTCCTGGTGGATGAACTGGGACATGAGCTAGCAACACAGCCAGTTCTGGGCTCACAAATACAAGAGAGACATCGGCAGATGGGAGCAAGTCCAGCAAGGGGACACTAAGATGATTAAATGACTAGAGCACCTTCCAGATAAAGAGAGGCTTAGTGAGTTGAGACTCTTTAGCCTGGAGGACAGATAGCTAATGGAGGTGGGAAGAGGTCTTATCAAGATGTATAAATACACAGAAAATTCTATTGAAACTTTTTTTTTTTTTACTGTGGGGGTTACTGCACAGTGGAACAGGTAACCCAGAGAGGTTGTGGAATCTCCAGACCTGGAGATACTCAAAACCAGCTACACATGGCTTTAAGCAACCTGTTCTAGTTGAATTCAATTTCAGCACGGAAAACTGGATGACCTCCAAAGGTCCCTTTCAGCCTGAGCTATTCTGCAATTCCATAATTCAACCCACTCTAAAAGCATGATCTTGCAAAAATAATCTAACCCACTCTCACTATCCCTGACCTCAAGTCATAATTCTTGTATAGTATTTCAGTGCTTCTTATTGATGCCTATCCTTATTATCATAGTTCAAAAATACTTCATATCACTTGATTCACAAATTCTTCACAGACCACTAAAAAACCCACGAAGATTCTTGCAGTATTGGGAGGGCTAACTGGTAACCTTTCTCCAAGCCAACGGCTGAACATTTCTGAATGTTAGCTGCTATAAATATACTGTTCACATATCCTATTGTACCCCAGTCTATCCATCTGAAGGCGCCTACATGACATGTTTTAGTGCAGCAAATGTATTATGGATTTAATCTTCTTTAAGATAACTTTCTGAAAAATGTGCCATCACAATCACTAAATTCACATCACATTTTATCCAGTTGCCTAAATTCACACTTCTTAAATTATACAAAATGTCTTAGGAGAGCATGGAAAATGTAGACTCATTACTCTTTTCCTTCAGTGAACTTATTATACAAAACTTCTGCTCCATACATAATTCACACCCTTTCTTAAATATAGAAACTTTGTTTACTATTCTCTAAACATTGTCAGGAGATGTGATAATCTATTCCTACTTCATGTAGTGGAATAGATTGTGTCAGTTCATAATTTCTGAGACTGGAAGTATCTGGAATTCACATAAGATGACTCAACATTCATCCTGAAGGCAATTTCCATATGCATTTTGAGAAGTTGTGCTCCTTCTCCTCCTATACATTTGTTTTGATTAAGAGCTGCAGAGACTGTTTGTGATAATACCCACATAGCTAATCTTTACCCATGCTCAACACAGTGACCTCAATGCTTCTCTTTATTACTTGTATGGTATAAGGGTCATTGTATTAAGTATTAAAATAAACAGTAATTCAAGGAAGATTGTATTTTAATTTTTTTTATTTTATATCAAAGAGGACATGCTAAGTTTTTTTTTAAAAAATGGAAAATATGATTGCTTCAAACTTGATTTCCTGAACCTCTGTGGAACTTTAGTACACTTTTAACTTAGTGGTACATAGATAAAGTGAAATTAAATTATTTGGACTCAGTACCAGATAGGTCTTTATTAGTGCAGTCCTGTGTCCCAGTGAATCACCTCAGCAGCTGTTACTCAACAGCATGTTTTAGATAAGTTTTATTCTTTCTGAAACCCCGTTTCTAAAAATCACACATTCCCTCTTGGCTTATTGGTAAAATGTGTACTCATTTACTTCAGAGCTTAATTATTCTAACCAATAATCTTAGGAGATTCTTACTAACTCCCCTCAACTTAAACTAAGTAACATTTGCTGTTTTTCTTGGCCACTGCATTTAAGACAATGAGTCTCATTCACAGCTGCCCCTCTGCCTTACCAGTTGCATAGCTTTGACTACAAGTGCCTGAGACTCAATGCAGAGATCATCAGTCAAGACGAATACTCTGTTCAGACATTATTTTCATAAAAACAAGCATCCCAAAGTGTGTCTCCAGTAAGGCTTGTATTTGCTCCACTGATATGTACTGCAACAATTCTGAAAAAAGTCCTTAAAGTCATTTATTTAAGCATACAAGTTCAGATTCTTGGAGAAAGGTGTTTGCATAATTGTAAGCTGTGCTCCTCTAAGAGTGCTCTAGGAGATAGTAAACTAAAGGAGTATAAAAAGTTTAATGAGAGCCCAAAGCAAATGAAGGATTTAATAAGCAACAGTCTTTATAACTAAGATTGTTAGAGGAGAACCTGTCTTGCATGTTTTACCCTTCAGCTCCACAACTGTTGTGTACAGAAGCACTCTATGATGAATATAAAGGGATTTGCCTGTGCTTGAAAGTTATAATCAGGTGCAAGCCTGAAGTGGAATGATATTCCTAAACAGTTTCATGTCAGCACCCACCTGAAGGAGAGTTTTAACAGACAACATTACCTCACACCACCTGACCTATGGTAACTGTCTGTAGTCAACTGCAGAGGCAAGCTCCTGATTACATTGTACAAGCATCCAGGGATCAATCAAGTCAAACAGCAGAGTGAACTGCACCCTAAATTGCTCATGTTACCCTATCTTAGATGTTCCCTATTTATAAAGATGCCTTAGCTGTTTCACTACTATGTGGCATTTGCTTTATTGGATTCTATGCTAAACTTTGCATCATTCACAGCTTATGTATGCCTAAAAATGGAGAAAGGTTGAGCAGAAAATTAATTCTAGGAGGACAGTATTATACTGAGGATGTTTAAAGTAAGTTAACTAGCTAATAGCTACTGCTGCACTTGAGTGGAGTATTCAAACACCAAAAAAGTTCCTGCTGTTAATAATACCAAATCACATGTTATTCACAAAACAAATATATATATTCTCAAACATCATCCTGTCAGCTTCAAGTGTTTTTACTTGCATTATTCCTTTTTTTAAATTTAAGCATACAGAAAAAGCATAAAAAAAAATTAAGTCCTGAATGTTTCAAAATTCCATCATCCCACAGCAGAACAAGAAAGCAGCTGGCTTTCGTGCGCTTCTTATGCAGTTGGTCTTTAGAAGACTCAACAAACCAGGGTCTCACCAGAGTAGGACTATGAACTACTTTCTGAGAAAGGAAGTGTTGATCTTTTATACCAGCATGTCTCTTGTTAATGCTGAGAGAGAATTATGACAGGCACTGGCTTAAGAAATACTACTTCTAACCCTGTCATGAGCTACACTGCTCAAATGGAATGTATTTTGATAATGAGGATATATTTTCCTAAATATCACAAATACCATACAGTTGTCTTTCACAGTTTCAGTCATAATAGCACAGCCCTACAACTATATATAAGCAGTTACAGATCTTTTCAACTATAAGAGTTTTCTAAAGAGCTGACATGCATCTGAAGATACTTCCATGGAGCACAAAAAAAACACAGTTTGCCTCCCTGGGTAGGCTGATTTATTCAAAATTATCTTCTTTACATTGATCTGAATAAAACTTAAAAGTAAATACTGTTACTTTAACAGCAGGTAAATGGAAAAGTTTTAAGAAATGGCAATATTCCAGTACTCTGGAATGAAAGTATTTCTATAAAGACATTGTTAGACATTCCGGAAACAACTTTTTTTTTCTTGTCTTACAACCTTATGAAGCAGAAAACACATATGTAACTGTTAAAAAAATTTCTAAAGATGCAAAACAAAGGGAGAAGCACAGCGTGATCCCTTTGATTAATTCCCCACCTACATCTCCTAACCTGACCCAGAGCATCA